>NW_010157033.1:0-30926 GCF_000695765.1 Mesitornis unicolor
TCGAAAGCCGAAAACGCCTCTCTCAGGGAGAGGCCTGACTGTTTACCGGGCCGGATTAATCCCAACAGTCAACAAGAGATATGGGCTAACCCCCCGAATACATTAAACCTCACCCACGGGACGGAGCGGGCTTTCGCCCCGCGGGGGAGCGGCTCAGCCCCGGCGCCAGTCTCCCCACGAGCACGGTGGCTTCGCCAAGCCCTACCTGGGCTTGCAAGCTGGCAGCGGTTGTGCTCGCTCGGTGCTAAAACGGGATATCGGGCTGTTCAGTACTTTAATTACTGCTTTTCACCAGCCTCTCGATTGCCTTAATAATTAACTTATCCCGTTGGGGTTCCCGCATCCATCCAAAGGGCGGTATTTCCTTCGTCTCACTCAGGGATGCGTTAAACGCCGTTTATCTGCGGTACAATTTAGGTATGTGAGGGAAGACCAATGTGCTACGTGGCTGAGTCTGAGCCGGAGCCTGCGCTCCGCGGTGGCAGATGCGTGGACCTCGACGGTGGCATCCGAGCACCGGTGGGAGACGAGGCACTGAGTTTGTGCTCGGCTCCCCTCCTCGGTGCCTGGGGTCACCTCAAACCCCTCCGAAACGAAAAGGCAGGATTTCTTGCAACAGTGAAACGGGGGAAAAAATATCCGGGAAGTGAACTTAAACGATAAGCGCAGAGAGACTGGCGAACATAACCTGAGGTTTTGCTTTCTGCTATAGCTGGGAACATGCACAGACTTACGGGGAAAAAAAAAAAGAAATAAATCTTTACTCCCTTAAGCTCTTGGCTAGGATGTTTCTGCTGTTTCATTGTTGCAATTCGGAAATATTGTATAAAATTCCCGGCCTGGATCCCCCTGATCCTGTAGGCTACACACGCTGGCGATGCGCTTCGCATCTTCCCCAGAGAAAGAAGGGAAACAAATAAAAAATAGCTGTGCGGAGATGGCGAATTCCTGTCCGCTTCATACTCACAGGGATAGTGATTTCTGTCTGTTTCTATCCATCCTTGGTACGGCGAGCCGATGTAATTCTCCGATGAGTGGTGATGCTCAGAGGCTTGCTTTATGTTATTAGCATCCTGCTCTGGTAAATCCAAAATGCTCCTCACTGTAAAACTGATCCTGCCAGATGTGGCCATGGTAGGTTGTGCGCACTCCCCCCAAAAATATTGTCCCAAAGCCTCGAACCCCCTCCCTTAAAAGCTGTGAAGAAAGGACTGCGCCCAGTTACTGGGGAATCTCCCGGCTCAAGAGGACCTTCCCTTCCATCGCCACCTAACCCCAAATATTAGTGTCGTTTACAGAGGTGCCCTGTTTATATAAACAGTCCTCCCCACTGCAAACACTGCCTGCTTTCAAACCGTCCCTGTCTATAGGATGCTAAGTACCTGAATTAGTCAAGTGCTAAAGCCCTAATGGAAGTAGGTGTAACCCCCCCCTCCCGCCACCCCCATGAGAGAATAACCCGTTACCTCCCAAAGACAGCAGGAAACAGGCTTCATCATTACATATTCTGTCTGATTAGCCAAAAGTGGGGACAGATAATGGTAATTGTTAGCAGTGAATAACATCTTGGGTGGCATGTGGATGACCAACAACCACCCCCCTCCATCCGCCACCAAAGCCACCAGCGTCCCTTCTATCCGCAGACAAAGTGAATCCTCCCAGGACATCCGCAGAGCCTGCCGAAAGCCCCCTCCCCGCTTTTCCCTATTTATTACACATCCCCCCTTCTACTGTCTCTCTTTAAACCTGCAAGGAATTTAAGTCGTTATTTGTCTTATTTTCTCGGGCTGTTTGCCGTGCTACCTCAAATTTCCCTCCTTGCCATTAGCAGGTTTCCTACACTCAACGGGGGACTTTTCACACCTCGGCTGAGCAGGAGACGGCTGGCTGGTGTGAACATTGAGGAGATGGGATCTCTGGGTTGCTGGTTTGGGGTTTTTTTGCCTCTCCTGGGCACGGTGGGTGGAAGATGCACCTTTCTCTCGGGAAGGGTGATGGAGTGAGCTTGGCCGGGAAAAAGCGGGCAGCTCGGCATACTCGGTCCATAAGCAAGAGTCGGGAGGAGGAGTAGACTTTTTTTTTTTAGCACCATTTTGAGTTGTACTGACCCAAGGAATATCCCCTCGGGCGACGTGTGTGAGTGGCTGAAACGATTCCAGCTGGGAGAGAGGGAGGAACGATCAAACGTTTATTTATCCGCGCGTCTCCCTTCCCCTCCGAGCGCCGCTTCATCTGCCGAAAGCAGCAGCCAACAAATCCGGGGGCCGGGCCCTTTCGAACGAGGGGTGCAGGCAGCGGCTGGGCACGGCCCAGGGAGGCCGGACGGCAGTTCCGCGTCTCTTCCTCGGGGAAAGCGACTCCTCGCAGCCTTTCCGCGGGCAGCCCCGCCTCCCCGCCAAGCTGCGGTCGGTCTTTGCCCAGCCTCAGTGGCCGCCGAGGACTTATAAAAATAAAATACCATATAGAAACAAGGAGCCGGATGAGCCATTCAAATGCAAAGTCGCAGTGGCAGGACTCGGTCCTCAGCCTCAGGGCAGGGGCAGAAGTGACCGATGGTCGCCATCAGCCCATCCCAGGCGGCTGGCTCCCATGGGGGTCTCAGCGGCGACGGGACGCGCTCCCCATCTGCAAGCCGCAGCGCCCGTCCCCGTCGCTTCCCGCCGGTTTAGCGGGAGGGACGCGGCGCCCGTCTAGCAATGCAGGGAGGTAAGTCTAGCTGGAAAGCCTGGAAGGCTAAACCTAAACCTCCCACGGGCAGATCCGTAGTGCCAGCCCGGTCGGGCAAATGGCGTGAGACCCTGCGGTGCCCCTGAGTGCCTGGAAAGAGAAACCTGTGTATACGCTACTCTCGTAGCCGGCCGCTTTGTTGGTTCACATTTCCCTGTTCAAACAGACATCTATAAGCTATTGTGCGTAGATCATATTTATCCATCCCCGCTTTCGCCCCCCACTCCCGCTCCACGCCTGCCCCCGGCCGCCGCCGCCCCTCCCCGCCCCGCTCTGTGTGTCGCTTCTGGCAGCGGTTACACTTCACGGGGAAAATGTCAATAGAGTAATAACGGCAAGGGAGAGGCGAGATTTATATCGGCGAGATTTGTGGTCGAGATGAACGGGGCACAAGGCTCCATTTGGCCAACTTTCCGCATATTTCTTCGGGACTGGACAGGCTCCATATAAACGATTCCCAGGCCGTGATTACTGCAGCCACCTATCAAGCGTGCCTGGTGACAGTAGTTATCTTCCCCGCTCCAAGCACAGCCTCCCAGCCGTCCTGGGTGGTCGGAGAGAGGGGAGCACAAATACATGCCAACTGCTAGGCCGTGAACAAAAGGGAAATGTAGCCCTATGTCCCGGACCTGTTGGAAGCATTTGTTCCAGTCAAGATTTTGCATTTGTTCAGATCTGGAATAATAGGTGATTGACGCCTTCCCACAATGTGCTTTAACTCTCCGGGATAAATCGGAGCTTGTTCCTTGTTGTCATGGTTTTCAATAGGGTTCAATGGGATTGAACCACTATCGACTCTGCTTTACGTCTCCGGCAGCCCCGTCCATACAAATTTATTAGTTATGTCTTTTTAAATAAGATTAAATTGAAACGACGTGGCCGTCCTCGGCGGAGCGGCTTTCCCCCACATTCCTCCGGTCCCGGCTGTCCGTGTCACCGTCGGGGCAGCCCGCGGCTGGCAGGAGGGGGGCGCCGGTCCGGCCCCAAAAAAAAGGCTGCTTCCCCCGCCCCGGCCGGCAGCGCCGCCGCTGCCCAGCACCCTCGGACGCACCGGGTATAAAAGGAGGCCGAGAGGTGTTTATTAATATCTTGACCCCGCAGGCAAACATTTGCTGAATGCCTGGGCTGGAGCGCAGTTTCAGGGGGGCGGCCAGGGGATGGGAGGGGGTCGGCGTTCAGAAAGCCACAAACCTATACAGTATCCGAGGTGGCTCTTACGAGGAGTTTGCCAAGGACACTCTAAAGAAAGTGCAAAAACTTTGCAAGGAAAAAAAGCCAGGATGAGAGAAAGAGAGCCTACTTCAGTGACCTCTCTTAGCCTTTTAATCTATTTAACATCCTAAGCCCACACTGATGTGTAGAAATAAGTAAATGGTACTCTTCAATCCTTAAGAGCTCTTCAGCATCAAATATTTGCACTTACTCTTAGAGTTTTTTCTCAAATAGCGCAAGACATATTCTCCCTGGACGAGCCGAGCTGTCTAAATATACCTACGCATTGTTATCTTTGGGAAACTGTGCGCTTCAAAGGGAGAACGTAATAACCTGAAATGTTTCATCTCTTGTTTTGCTGGGGACCGACTCGGAGACTTTTCAGCTCTGGCTGCCCGACCCCATTTCGGGATGTGCCGGTTCGGATTTCACCCTCTCCCGCGACACTGGCGTTGGGGACGGGAGCAGTACTCTCTCCCGCCGTCCCCCTGGGGACAGCATCCTTTGAGGGAGGGGTGGCTTTGCCGCTGGCCCCTCTGCACAGGCCACGCTGCAGCCCCGTGGTGCCTCCGACCAAACGCCTGGCAGCCTCGGTGTGCCACCGAGAGCCGCCTCTTCCCCGATGGCACCCACGGGGATGAGACGGAGCAGACGTTTCTCCGGGGATGCTACACGTACGCGGCAGCGCCCACGCGTGTGCTCTTACCCACAGAGGCAGTGGGGACCGCAGGCCTGCCAGGTGGCAGGTGCCCTCCGCCCCGACGGCCGTGGAGCCCCGGGGAGAGACTATACCCGTCTCCGTGGGTCCGAATGTGTCCGCTGCGTGTGCCCCGTCACCCCGTCCCTCCAACTAAATCCCCAGAGGCACTTCGGGATCCCCAGCGCGTTTAAATGAATTTTCACGCTTCCTAGGGGATAAAAAAAAAAACCAACCCAAACTGAATTGCCTGTTTCCACGTCGTTCGCAGAGCGCTTTTCAGCCCGCCGACGGCCGTGTTTGGTGGCGGCTCCTGCGAAACAGGGCAGGAAAATGAGGCGCAGAGGAACCCGGCTGTGTCCCCCGCAGTGACCAGAGCTGGGCAAAAGTCGGGGCGCGGTAGCTACCTGTGGAGGTAACCATGAAGCGCGGATCGGGCTGCTCTCACCCCGGCAGACCCGAGGGATATTGAGGGCCACCGTGGGGTTTCCCTGCCGAGATGTGGCCTGGCCCTTTTGGGATATCCTGGGACAGTCCCGTCAGGGGCTCCTGCCCCGCTCTTACCCAGCTCCTTCCTCGCAGGCCCCAGCCAGGGAAGTCGGGCTGTTAAAATCACCTCTGACCACCTGAGAAAACAGCGGCTTCTTCTCTCGCTCTCTGTTTTTGCTCCCTCCCCACCTTTTTTTTTTTTTTTTGAATGGGTTCATTTATTGTGCTCAGTGGAGGATTGCAAAGCAGATTGACCAAATCGATGTATGCGGGGTGCAGAAATGGAGCATTTTCCTGAAATGGTTGACCGTGTCTACACCTCGAGAGAGGAGGGGGGGGAAAAAAAGATAAAGAAAAAGAAAAAGAAAAAGAAAAAGAAAAAGAAAGTATTTACATCAGTACAAGCAGCCGTCTAGCTCCAGTAGATGTAGCCCCGGTTTTAAGGAGAAGCCCACCCCAGGCGGGGTGCAGCGCTGCTAACAGCTGGGAGAAGCCTCTTGCTGGGAGGCATCCAGACTGCGTTGCGGGCTGGATGTATTTGCGGTGTTAGTTAAATCCCTGGGATAAAAGCTACCGAGACAACTCGCCTGGCCAGGCTCACACCCAGGGGTCGGTTGATGAGTAGGAACTGGGGCACTGAAAACGCGTGACTTGGCAGACATCGCAAGAAAAGCCTGTACGAGAGCTGGCAAACGAACCCTTGACCGAGAGCTTCTTTTCTTTAGAACACTGGATTTAAGTAATTTAATCTGTATAGAACATATCTGCGACGGAGTTAAACTCAGTACTTGACTGAAAAGAAAACCTGAGCTCTCAGAATGAATTATTAATTTTACAATTTATTTTAAAACAGGCAAGATTCCACCCTTCTACAAAAACAAATAATCCTCTGCTTAATTTTTCAATAATGAACATTTCCATAACTCCATAATCTCCTGTAAATAATATCTTTCCCTCTCAACAACTAACCAGCTTTGAATTTTGAGTTTTACTACGAGCTCTTCTTTGTTTTCTTGCTTTGTAACTGACATTCGTTATAGCACATTTTCTAATTAGGGCAATACTGTGGGAGGAGTGCAATATTCCCTATAAGAAGGACTGGTTTCTATGTATTTCTGTATGTGATATTTGTCTCTCTTTTCTGGTAGAATAATGTAATTTGCTTTTGGCTGTAGCTTTTCCCACTTCCTAATGATCTACATACTTTTCTGCAGCTCCTTTATTTCCTCTTTTGATGGCTATTTCCCAATCTAAGTACATAAGTAAATCGACCGTAATCTATTAAAGACTTCAACAAACTTAAACTTGTTTCTTCCATGGCCATTTTTGAAGCTTCTTCACTAACTTCCATCCCACTCAAATAATGACTTTCTCTGCTATCAGTTTTATTTTGTTTTTTTTTTACAGAGCTCATTAATGAAAAATAATTATTAAACCTTATATGTGTAAAGCATGCTATCCAAGGCTTACGCTTTCTCTGAAACCTTCAATTTTCTATTCTGCATTTAAACAAGAGACTTTACTCCTTGGAACAGGGATTACCCACAGCAGTGGAGGATTCAGGATTGAGCTTTTCATTTGCCCCGTGTGATCATCCTGGAGGATTATTTTGCAAATCGACTGCAAGCAAAGCAGCAAGGGACAAGCCCTCCCTGCTCTCTAGGTTGGCTTGGGATGAGTTCTGCAGAGCCGAACTGGCATGGGCATGAGTGGGACTGCCCGGCTTCTTGGGCTTTCCTTCCCTTGGGCTCCTCAGAGCTCAGCTCTCAGGAAAGACTGAGGGGACTGGGCTTTTTCTTCCCTGTCAGCACACTCCTCTTGGGCAAGCAAGTGATTGGGATTACCTGGGTCATGAAACTGCAGCAGCGGTGCTGGTAACAGCTGTCTAGAGTCCAGGCTCTGTACCTACCACTGCTGTGATACCATTCCCCTCCTTGCCCAGGGTGTACAGGGGACAGGATCAAAATCCAGTCGAAGGACAAAGCATGCCCAGGGGAGGAGGTGCTCTCCCTCTAGCCCAGATTCAGCTGCTGTAGCTGGAGTGCGAGGCCCCTTTGCCTCCCTGTTATAACGCGTTGTGCAGGATGCACAGGCTCAAGGGAAATGTGGTAAATCTGGAGCTCAGAGGGCAGCCAGTAGCACCGATGACCTTGAAGGGGCTGCTCTAGAGCAGAGGCAGTGTTCTTGCTCCAGATAGTCTGAGTGTTTAGGCACCTAATCCCCTTTTATTTCGGTGGCAATTACATGCCTGAAGCCCCTTGACAGTCTGGCTCCAAAACTGAAGTGGATGGTGCTAGGAAAACGGGATGAATAGTAAGGCAAAAGTGAAGTCTTCAAGCAGTTATTGGGAAACTGCAACAGAGGACAGGAGTGTCCTTGAGGGAAGCTGTCCTGTCACCATCACCATCACCTTCAACAGATCTGTTGCATTTTGTGTTACAGTTAGCATACAAGGTTATATACTGGATTTCAGTGTATAAATCCTGCAGTGTAAATATATCGATTATATTTTTAAGTAGTCATTAAATTCTGATAAATATCCTCTATTGGTGAAATTCTATTAAATTCTGATGCATAACCTCTACTAGAATAGAATTGGCAGCCAAAATTAGAAACTTCAAAGGGATCCATTTATTATTTTCATAAGGCATTGTTTTCTTTCTCTGTGATGTGCCAAGTCAGCAAGAGGTAGCAGTGCTTTGGCTAGGTGCACACTAGCTGACTGGCCGTCATATGCTCTGACTGGTGAGCAGGCTGCTGCCAAGCCAAATATTTGTTTCCTGTTAGTGAGCCGATAAGTTGGGCTTTTTCTCAAGCCATTAGGTTTCATAAACCTCCCATGGTCATAATTGGCTTTGAGACTTCCGATCATCTATCAAATTTGGTTGAGGTTGCTTTTTTTTTTTTTTGCAGATGGCAGGGAGAAAATAAGATTGTCTGAGCCTTGCACTTTGAGAGATCAGGATAAAAAGGCACTTGTAGCTCCCAACTGAAAATGTTAAGGAAAAACACCTCATGACTGTTTCCAGGACTGAAAGATTTGTCCCTAATACTGCAGATAAAAATATATGAGCATAGAAAGTCAATTTTACAATTGTAGTCCACAGTTTCTTGCCATTTCAGGCTGAGTTTTCCTTTAATTTAAACACTGTTCACTACAGCTGCTTTTAAAATGTTGAGTGAAATAACTTTACTGACTTCAAGAGCTGAAGTGAAGCAGTGCTGGCTCGGACATGCCACACAATAAATGACAGGGAGTCTTTGGCTGTACAACAAGTTACCATGAGGGAATTTACAGACTAAGAGTCACTTCCAGTCTCTAGCGACAAAAACTGGTTTTAATGTTTGACTATACACGGGACAAACCCCAGATAAAAATGCACCCATTTCCAAATGTGACTCAAAATCTGCATCTAAATTTTTCAGCTTTGCCTCTCGATACTGAACTGCTTTTTTCACCCTACAAATGTATGCTGTAAAAATGCAAACTAAGAATCAGCAAATGACACACATCCAGCTCTATATATTTTATATATGGAAGTGCATACACACACTTTTGACACTCATTATTGAACATAATAATGGTCTTTAAACCTCATGGTAGACGATTCATCTTCTTTTCTTCCTCAGCACCTTTCTCCACAGCTCTCTTCTGGTTTTCTTTCTTTCTCTCAAGTCATGTTAGCTCTTTTTGCCCTCATTTTTTCTCTCTCCACAGGTACTATTTCAAAACTTATTCACAGTCATTTCCTGACAGTAACATCAAGTGCCAAACATACTCTATAATCAGAGGTTGTATTAAAAAGCCATGAGAATATGTGGTAATTTCTCAATCCTGCTGCACTTTCTTAAATGCCATTAATAATTGAAACAGAACAGCAAAGCTTCAAAAGATCTCCAGACAAACCCAGACCAGAATATTGGTTTATGAGACAACACCTGAAAGCACATTTTCAGATATGACTTGTTTTAAGCTTGTGATCAGAGAGCCTGGTGAAGTCATCGGGCCTGATTCTGCTGTTATCGTTCATTCTTAGCCCTGAAGGGCAACAAGGATTCCAATGAGGGAGGTATAGTATGGGTCAGGTTTAGAAATGTAGTCATTTATTTGAATTAGTAGAAAATCTGTTTATGCAGCCACTTTCATAGATAGTAAGAATATAAAAGTATCGCCAGTTTATTTTCTTAAAGGTTCTTTTGCACAGTAATTATCAAAGTCCGTCTTTAGCAAGATGGTGACATGGTCTGAAGGAGAACATGTTAAATGAGAATGGAGGAAGAGCTAAAACCTGACTTTGGTTCTGCCACTCTCATACATGCCACATGGCTTTGACTCCTTGATCTATTTCCTTGCCTATAAAATAGGGTCAGACTACATTAAATCAGCTATCTCTTGCAGCTGCTGGGGTTGTACATGGTGTGACTAGTGGGTATCCATATAGTGAATTAATCATATGAAATGCTGTTCAAAAATTCTAAATAAAGCACTCATGCAAGATTGTGGGGACAGATATTCCATTATGGACTCACTGCCCAATTTACACTACTGGAAGCATCTGTGCTTAGGTATGCATGCCACGTTTTTGTTAGCTGAAGCTATTGAAATGGCCACTGTTCTTAAGGCAGAGAAGTTATGAATCATGTGTGGAAACAGCTGCCACAAGAATGTTTCAAAAAAAGTTATTTAGGGTTTTACTCACCTGCAGATGCAGTGACATCATATTAAGTAACAGCTTCCAAATTGTGACTGCTGAAGCTCCCATAAAAGATCCAGGAGCAATTTCTCATAAAGTTTTCAGCCAGGCAGTAATACTGTTAAAAAAGGAAAGAATAATTTTTACTGCCAGGCAGAAATTAACAATGTCGGAAAATCCAATTTGCTTTTACACCACTTCAGTCCCGCTCATTGGCGCTCTCCTCTTCCAGCGCAGCTCCGTACCGGCACTCAGCTGCTGAGCACACAACTTGCTGCCTTGTGAGAAGTTAATGTTTATGGATACACAGCCTTTTTTTTTTTTTAACTTTGAGTGGACTTGTGTGATGGTTTAGAGCCACGTTTTCCCCTTGAGGTTGCTGTGAGCAGGGGCGGTGTGCACTGGAGAGCAGTTTGAATCCCTGCGGATATGGAAGCAAGGCAGAGTTTGTATGTGCCTCTTGTCCTACAAAAACACCCAGCGAATCCCCTGGCGGTCTTGTCAGAGAAGGAGTTGGTTCAGGCCTCAGGCAAATCCTGAACACACAGGCTACGTGAAAAAGGGAGGGCAGAAAGCCAAGGGGCTGCAAGGACACACAATAAGTAATAGTGAATAAATGACTGCTGACCCTCCCCATCTCTGCCCTCCTTTTCAAGCTGATCTCGGAGTAAGGTTGTACATCAGCTGTTTTCTTTAGAAGTCTTTAGTCAGTGCCACAAATACAGTTTTAAACTCAGCTGAATCATCTTATAACTTCTTCACTGATTGGTTGTGTGCTGATGTCCTTCCTAAATTAACATACTTGGAATTAATGTCTCTGGCCTTGTCTGCAACACTCCCTCAGCTTTTTGCAGGACAAATACTAACCGCTTTAAATACCTATTGTTTGATTCTTCTCTTAGAGTCAGAGCAGTTTACTTTTTGGGTACTGCAGCTAAGTGAGACCACTCACTGAAATTCTCAAAGTCGCTTTATTCCCAAAATCAAGTTTGGGAACATCCTTTCCTGCCTCTGGTCTTGGGTGTTGGATGAATATAAAAAACAGTTCCAAGGTTTTTTCCCTCACATTGCAGTGCTTAAGCCTACTGACAGGAAGGAAGAACAGCAGATGATTAATTTTAAAACAAAACATTCCTGCCAGCCCTCTGCAGCTAAATGGAAGTTGTGGTGACTGAGGCATTTATGGAGAATATTTCAAAGTGAGATATATTTATCCCATGACAACACTCTATTACCATGACATTTTGTGGCGCACCTTTAAAAATGAGTAACCTTTGTATAATAGTTTTCATATGATGGAATTTGTTACATCAGTGAAACAAAGCTACTTTATTATTTCTGGAGCAGACACATTCCAATTTGTTTTCCTTCTTTTTTTATGATATGCTTTCTTTCTCTGTTCCTCATTCAGCCAGCAAAAAAATCCATTGATTAACAATACAGTTAAAATTCCAGCTCACATAATTATGTGTATTATGCTCTACATCAAACAGATTTACAGAACTTAAAGTAATGATTAATAGTATTGGCTTTAGAAGGCTGACTTTGTCTGTGATTTCTGATCTGTTGCATTGATTTAGTAGGCATTTAAGGTTAAAGAGTCAGCCTAAGATCGCATGATCCATATTTAACTTGATAAATATTTTAAGTTTCTTTACAGCAGCAGCTGGTTTTATTCTTTTAATCAAAGAAGTGTTTTGTAAAGCTGTTCTGTGCTTTGGTCCATAAAAATGTTTACTTTAGAGTAGGAAAAAGTTTTCCTGGGCTCACATAGTTACATTATGCATGCTATCCTGCTGTACTGCAGGGGCGATTACATTTGCAAATAGAAAATAAAAATGGAATGACAGAGGGGAAAAAGCTAACACTACATGTAGTGCCTTATCTCTCGGACACATCTCAAAATGCTGAAGAGAAACAATTGATAAAGGAGCATTATGGATGATTTTTCAGAAATCCCAATGATTTGCATCCAGCTAATGGCCCACGAGCACAACTGTGTCTCGTGTTTGGATGTTAACTGTAGGGAAGGTAGCAGCGCCGGTGCTGTCAGGAGGCAGCGGGGCCACGTGCACAATGGCTGAAAGAGCGACCACCCAAAGTGACGCATTTCGGTATTGAAGATGCACAGGGACCTGTATCAGTTGACCTCAGCCTGTGACCAGTGGAGTAAAGAGTCACTAACTCAGAAAGGTACCTTGGGCTCTGCTTTTCAATGGCTTTGTAAATCAGCATAAGCACCTTATAATGAATGCAAAACTTTCTTGGTAACCAAGTGCAACTGAGATGGGATTGGAAGGGTGGGGGGTTCCTATGAAGGCAAAGCCCCAGCTGCTCTTTTTGTACAGTACTGTCTGAGACACTGTGCAGCAAATAAGCCGGACTGCTATTAAGTATTGCAGCACTCAGTTTGAAAGTGTGTATGTGCACCTTCTGATTGCTTTGGTCACCAAAATCAGGAGTGTCAGAATCCCTCATCAGGAGTCTTGAAATAGAAATGGAAAAACAGGGCAGAAATCTCATTTGTGCAGTGGCAGCAAGACAGTAAGAAAATATGGTTTAACACCCACAAAAGCAGACCTGAAGCTTCCCTGGACCTAGAAAGATATTTTGTGCCACTGAGTGCTTCCAAGCTACTTTTTTCACACTCTAAATAAGTATTCGTCTTGGGATGCAGAGAAAAGATACTGCTTTACTTAAATAATGTTACAGTTTATTGTGTTTTTTGGTCCTCAGAGGGTTTCAATTTGCTTGGATGTGACAGCTGTATTGCAGCTGCAGGCAGAATATTTTCTGTCTTTCTTTAGTGTCAACAGCAACATTTTTAGATATTTCCTGTACTGCCTTGTTTGGCTCTTTTATTTCTTCCAGCTTTTACTTTATGTAATTAGTCTTTGTATGTAGAGTGTTTAAGTTTGTGTTCATCCTGCCTCATTTTTGATCCTCATACACTCTGTTTGGTGTTTCACTTGTGCAGTAATTGCTACAGCAACATTTTCCCTTTTCCTCTTCCAGATCCAGTAACTCAGGTTCCAGAATTCAGGTCTGACTAGCACGTGAATTGCATGTTACACTTTGGGGTACCAAGCCTAGTGAAAAGGGGCCTGGCTCACTGCATCTTCAGATTATTCTTCTGCATCTTCAGTCCAGTCATTTGAGTTACACTAGCTATAAACTAACTATATAGCTATAGTGCAATATAGAATCAGAGCTTGGATTTTTAGTCCACTGTGAAGATGTAACACTCACTGGCCAGCACAATCTCTAATAGATTTTATTAGCATAAGATACTTGCATTTCTGCAAGGCATCTATGCTAATTCAAACACAACTAAAATTAATATTGATTAATAACCTGTCAATGCTCTTTTAAATAAAGTTAGGTTGTTCTCTTCAAAACAAAGCACCCCTCCAGAAAACAATAAGACATATAAGAAATAAAGTACAGATAAACCAGTGAGTATTGATTTTTTTAATATAAAACCAGATTCAGTGTGCATGCATATCTCTATAGCTCCATGGACTTTGTGGAGCTGCACTGATTTAAATCAGTTAAGTTGCTGCCTCCAGATATTTTATTCCTTCCTTTATTGCCTTACCATGCCAGGCTTACAGAACAGACAGGAGAAATGAAGGCTTACAGCACTTGAAAATGAGCTGAAATTTTGCAGTGCTGTTTAAGTGTTTAACTGCTTGTCAAGGTTAACAATGTGTTTAGTGTGCACACATGAGGGAAATCTTAAACAAGTGGATTTACAGAAACAAGCCCTTGCTAGATTGAGAGCATAAAGGTCTACAGCTACAAGTTGGAAGATAATTGCTTGAAAATATTGCTATAAAAATAAAACATAAACCTCCATGACCAGCTTCAGATAATGTCAGGGGAACAGGCTGCATGCCAAGAAACAGCAGGGAAGGTAAGAGCTAATGCTCGCTCCTCTGCGTCCAGCAGCACTCCAGCACAGACTGTCCACTCCCAGCCCTGCTCGTCTGGCCAGAAAATTGCATCATACAAATGGGAGTAACAGAGCAGAGAATCAGGCTCCACAACATCTAGACTTTACAGCATCTTAGAGGATGTATTGCACTTAATAGAGTTTCCACCCACAGTTCAGAAACTCCCCCAATCCCCTTTTTTAAAATTATTTTTTTTAGTTTTTAATTTCTCCCTTCGGTGTCATATGTAACTATCCCATGGCATGACAGTTAGGACACAGTGACAGGTTACAGCTCCTGTAGTCTGCAATAATACAGATCCATAAACTTTTATTGAAAAACCTGCCACATTTGTTTGCTCCTTCAGAGCAGTTTAAAGATACATTTATCATTTTAAAAGTATAAACACAGTTGAGCTGGCAAAGCCAGAGTTTGTATTGGCATTTTGGGCCTCAAACTGGGAATAACAACACAGTGAAGCGACAGCCTGTAGGAGGTTACCTCCAGAGTGTATTGGCAGTGGGTTATGACCCTTTAACCAGTAAGAAGGGCACTGCCAGGTCTCCTGCTTTTTTCCTACCATCTTCTTGGTCTTTCCAAATTACTTACCATTCCTTTTCTCTGAGAGCACAGTAAACAGCAGGTAAGCAGCACGGTTTCAGTGTTGTAGGTCTGAGCTTCTCTTCCTCTCCAGCTCTTTGCCTGGGACATAACCTGAGGCACATTTTAGCATATTAAAAAAGAATCACTATAATTAGCATTCAGCATCAATGATTTAGACAAGTTACACAGTTCAAGATTACATATTTACATCAGAAATAATATATTGCCCTCACTGTAATCTTTATTTAAGGTTGCAACACAAGCAGATATTTTCAAATATTTTCCACATGTTTGGGATATATTTCAGATATAACACAAAAAGCCATGCTATACTGTTTCCCCTAATAATGAGCTAATTATAATCATATTTTAATGGACAACCTGGCTCCTAAGGTCCTTTTGGGAAATTATATCCTGCAAACACAAAAGCTAGAAATGAACATTTTTTGAAAGCTGAGTTTCTTTCATGTTAATATGATGTCAGGGCTTGGAGCTTTAAAGGAAAAAAAATCACATTACTATAAGTCTGTGAGACTCACCAAACCTACAAAGGCTTCATCCCTTGGCTCTGACAATATAAAATGCCTTTCCAGGGCATCTGCATTGTGTTTGTATCCACTTAAACATACTTTGATGTTCATTGGCAAAGTGAGGCCCTTAGTTTAAATAACAGTCTGCACTTCTATCTTTTACAGTAATACAGTATCACATTCCAGACTTGAAGAATAAACATTTTTCAGGGGTCCCAAATCAAAAGGTAGTGGAGAATCAGAAATATTGGCTAACCCGTAAGTGCCACAAGAGACAGTGATTTTTAATGGGCATACGGTTTGAGGGAGGAAAATGTTGGCTGAGGTTTTCTTGTAACTTGGCCGTTTGATCCTGTTCAGAGAAAGAGAAACTGAGCTGACAGGTGGTTTTCAGGCCTCTAAAGACATACATTGAGAAAAAAAAAATCAACCCTTGTTAGGTCTGGCTTGAACCTACAGCAGCAACATTAAATCCTTTAGGAAATGAAGCTCACTGGCAGTCCTCTGATACTCAGTCCCAGGGCAGATAGAATAAAGGAAACCAGTACAGTCTGATGGCGATTCGAAACTAAGATTTTGAATTCTTCAGCAAAATGAATTGATGGAAGCGGTTATTTTCCTGGCAGAGGAAGGATTAATGGGAACCCAGGGAACCCTGGTGCCAGCTGCATATATGCCACTGACTGATCCCCTTTACCAGATGTCAGTAAGGAGCTCAGAGAATGAGGGCTCGTGGAAATGCACCTAGGTTTTTATTGTACACATTCTGTACATAGGTATTATGTCACCTTCTCCAGGGTAGGTCAGCTGGCATAAACAGTAAAAAAAGTCTCTCTTACATGGGACAAGTAAGACACTGGGACATGGTCATGCAAAGAGTACAGTCTGTTTTCACTCTTCCTGCATTTTTTTATTTGTAACAACTTGAAATATTTCATGGCAGCATAAAGACGACAACAACAGAGAAAGGGAATCCTAGCAATGCTTATTTTTAAAGTGTCTTTCCTTTCCACACAAGGTCCTTTAAGACTGGCAAGTAAAAAGCTCTTGTCAACCTTCCACTCCATTTATTTCTATGGCTCTGCAATGTGCCCTCCCTCCTTGCATCCTCCCGCAGCCTGCTGCTGCCTCTTTGTTGTCTGGAGACTCACCAGGATTCTAACATTTTACCTAAATTGCTCAGTGGAAAAATAACAGAATATTTCATTTCATCAGCTTGAAGTGCTTTGCTTCTCTATAGTTGAAGCACTTCAGCTGTAATATTTTGACTTTAGCAAAATAACAAAACACCCTAAACTGTAAGCACTGGAGTTAATGCAAAAAGATTGAAGATTACTGTGGGTGTCTCTTTGATGTATTTCATGTCATGAGCAATTTTGACCTTTTTTTTCTGATTCTAAGTGAGAGGAAAATCCTGTTTTGTTTTGTCTTGTTTTGTTTTGTTTTTTTTAGGAAAATAAGTTTTCCCAGAAGTTTGAAACAGAAATTCCAGATTTTGTTCTGTTCTAATAAAAACAGTTATTATCCAACCACTGTTTTCCCATACCAAAAATATGGTTCCAGAAATTACCCCAAAATTTAGTCTTTTGATTGTCATTGACCATACCACAATATATAGATTGACAGGTTCCTGCAAGAGAACTGCTCTGCACAGAGGAGCTGAGAGATTTACTTTTGATTTTACATATTGTGGAAATTTGCATTTGTTTCTGCCTGACCAAACTCCTCTTGGGCTTAAAATAGTGCTTAAAACTGAAGTCACTCAACCAAATGAACCCTAAGGGAGCCTGATCTTTCAGTCTATCCTGACAGGCAGCTGAAGCCTTGTCCAGTCTCCCTGTGTCAGCATGAGTTTCAAACACACATGGCCCCCACACATTAGGATGCCACTTGCTCCTCTCCCATCTTAGTTGGTCACAGGACCACCAAATGCAGGAAATCTCCAGGCTTCACTGCAGCCATAGCTTTGTCCAAGGCTCCCCACCCACAGCACACCGTGAAAATGGTCTTTCCCTTTTGGTTTAGCCCTGTTCCCATCACACTGTTCAACTCCTCGTTGTCCATGTGTGTTGGCCTTCCAGACCTCCTCTCCTCCCAAGCCCTATGTGGGCCCATACAGTGTCAGGTTGGGTAACTTTGGGTAAGTCATAAACTCTGTGCCTGGCACCTAAAAGGTCTCAGAAGTTAACAGGAAGAATATACAGCTAGAGAGCACATACAGGAGCCAAAACTAGCTTCATTCAGTGATGTGACTTCTGTCCCAGAAGGGTGTAAGAGGTTGCAATTGAGTCACATGAAATTATCTTCTAGCTAACTAGCAGGGCAACTTGTGTCATCCCAGTAGTCCATAAACCACTTCAGAACCAGAGCAGAGATTTAATTTTGGGTTTTTTGTCGTCAAATGAGCAAATCTACATAGATGAGTCATGCAGGCCACCGAGCTTGTCCCACAGCCCAGAAAAAGCTGAACTTACACCTCCAACAATTTCTAGGCTCTTTTCTCTGGAAAAAAAAAAAGAAATTACTCCAATAAACAACTAATAATTGAAGAGAACCTACTATCTGAAGCTAAGTGGTTGACTGCAGCTCATCAGACTTCAGAGGGGTGAAAAGCTCTCTTGTGGGTGAGTGAAAAAAGATCTATATTTTTCTTCTGCTCAATCACTGTCTTCTAGTTTCATCATGACTCAATCCAACAAACACCACATAAAATAAAAAGCTTTAAAACCTTAACAACAGTTATAGCTTATATGGAATCATCACTGCTTTAAAATAAATTGGGCTGCATCTTTCATTTCTGTTTACCTCAAGTAACTTTTCACATTTAAAATAAACATGTATATGATCAAAACACAAGCAATTCTGAAGTAAATCTGGGAGTATTTTGAAATGCTGTAACTGTTTCTCTTCCTAGGAAAAATTTTAGCAAACCTAGGAATTCTTGCTGTTGTTGACTACAGTGCATCTTATTGGCCTTTCAAGGTCACAGAAGTAAATGTTGAAGGGATATTGAGAATTTCTGCAACTCAGCAGCCATTCCATTCTCTGTAGCCGAGATTTTCAGTCCAGCTTTCTTGGGATCAAGAAAGTCAATGTAGCCAATGATCTGTCCTGATTTCTCTAAGGTAATTCATGACCTTTGAAAGACGAATCAGCTGAAGTGTCAGGTACAGAGACAAGGAGGAAAATCTTTTTCTTGTGGATACATTGCTTCAAAATCTTACTATGTCCCAAACCAGCCAAAGATAGGTGAGAGAATTACTAAATATGAAAGCCTTGGTAGAAAAATAATGGAGAGTTCCTTGGTTCTGCTCATGTCTTAATGAAATCAGTTTAAAGCCATAAAACTCCCTCACTGATACTGGAATATCCAGTGGGGAAAAAAACGGGAGGGTGAAGAGACACAAAGATACCCTGAAGAAGATCTTTAGAAATATCAACTTCAACTGACACATGTATTATGGTAGCTTCACTCTTTCGTGGGCAGAAAGCCCCCATTGTCAGTAAGAGGACCTTGCTCTGAACATGCAAAGGAAATGGAGGTGGGTGGAAGGAAGCAGAAGGTATTGAACTCTGGGCACCAGGGAGGGAAAGCAATGCAGAATGCAGTCTGCACATGTGTGAACTGAGTTGTCACCATTTGTAGAAAAAAAAGAAGAAACCATTAGGGAGGAACCTTTTTTTTTATACCTATGAGCTGTACAATGAACATTGGAAATCCAAAAAAACCAAACAACAAACCAATCAGGACATTCAGTGATTTTTTTTTTCTACACAGGCATAGACTTTTTAAAATCTAAAGTTAAAGTGATGCTGTGTTTCATTTCTCCAAAATGGTATTACAGGACTTAATAATATTGCAGATATTTTGTAAAATGGTATTTGTAAGCTCACAAGGCTTTTCTATTTTCCTATGTAAGGTTTTTCTTAATGTAGAGGTGTGTCAATAGAAAAATAGTTTGTTGATGTACTTTCACATGTAGTATGACTCTTTCCATGGTCCCAAGATGTTTTACATTGTATAAGATTTATTTATTTGAAGACTTTATCTTGCAAGAGTTTCTAAGTGCTAACTAAACTGTGTATAATCCACTTACTGTGCTTGAAGAGGCAAAAAATAATATATCTTATTTTAATTTTTAAAATAAAATTTTCTCTCAGGATTTCTAGGGTTTTTTTTCCCAGGGTAGAAAAAGATGAAAAAAATGTCTGTAATCTTAAACTTCTGAAAATGTCTAGTTTTGGTTATTGGTTGGTACCACCAATACCCTCAAGTTCAGCTTACAATCTCAAGAAGATACAAGCTGGAAATGTTCCCCATGGCCAAGACAGATCCCCAGAAGATCTGCTGCTTCCGCTGCCTGCAAGTGGAGGACATCTCCTTCTGCCAGCAAAATCAAATCCAACACATGGATGTGTGCGCTGTGCAGCAGCTGCTCCTGGGTACAGCACTTCCCGGGCTGGGCAGCTCCACTGAGCGTACATGGCCAGCCTGTGCACAGTACATGCAGCACATTATGAATATGTCAGACTTACTATGTGTGCTCAAGCCAACAGTGTAGCAGAGTTGCACTTCGTCTCCAGACAC
This sequence comes from Mesitornis unicolor, assembly GCF_000695765.1. Taxonomy (NCBI): domain Eukaryota; kingdom Metazoa; phylum Chordata; class Aves; order Mesitornithiformes; family Mesitornithidae; genus Mesitornis; species Mesitornis unicolor. The sequence goes on from NW_010157033.1 coordinate 19,476, forward strand.
GCTACGCATGGTCTGCACTGTTAATGTGTCTATGAGTTGTCCAGGACTTCCAAACATCTGGAAACACCAAATAAGTGGCTAAATTCCTTTTCCATCTGGAGATCATTTATATACAACATCCATGCTAGCTGTCATGCTGTTCCCTTATCTTTTGAATGACAGGCAGGAATGAGGAAGACAAGAGGAATTATTTATATTCATTACTGTTGTTTATATTCTGCATAAACAGAATGTTTTACATTACTGACACTCAGGATTTCTGTGGAACCACAGGACAGACATTCCCACAGGAGCAACATCTCCTCTGCTCTGCTTCTTCTGCTTATGATAACCCAGATTTTATTCTCAACACCACACTCCCAGAGCACCTGTGTAGGCAAGTGGGCATGCAGTAAATGTGGTGTCTTAATCTCGGATTTTTTGCCTTGCCCTTGAAGGTATGACAGGAGAATGTGTGATGGTTTCAGGCCTTCGTAGTGTCACAAGGAAGGCAGACTCTGAGGACAGCACAGGAGCAGGTTATGGGGACACCTCATTGCCCCCCTGTTCAGCTTTTCCTAGTTTCAAAGCCTGCAGTCACACATGAAGCAGGAAATCAAGTGATGTCAAAGGGTCCCCAGTTGGTACCAGGGCATAGATTCCTCACAGGCCAGCACCTCCAGCTCCAGAAAAACGATCATGTATTTGCCAGGAGATTCAGTAGCATTTACAGAGAATTCGACGGGAGATATTGACGGAAGATACTGTCAAAGCGAAGCTCCGGCTGAGCTGTCCCTGCCACCGGTTAAAGCAGTACACAGGTATCTACCCCCCTCTAGAGGTAAAAGTCTGAAGCATCTGTTTCATCAGCAAAAGCATTCGGCTGACCTGAAGCAGCTGTAGTGATCCAGGCTCTCCAGGCTGTCACACCATTGAGGTGACTTTCTTAGGTTTTATTTCTTGCTGCAGAGATTGAATGCTCACAACTTCAGCGTTTCCCATCTGTAGAAACTCTGTATGCCTGTGCAAAGTGGGTACAAAACCACTGCCAGTTCCGCGGGGTTGTACATTATGGTCCTCTGTACATTACAGGCCTGTGCTCAAGTGTGAGAAACTGTGAAAGGTAAAAGGCACTTGAGAAACCAGGTTTCTGACTGAGGATTCACTGCACAGAAAAAAAAATCCACCATAAATAGCGAGTTTTTAAAATATTCCTTATATTTTGCTGTTTTTTTTCTGGTTTTCTTTTTTTTCATTCTAAATCATACTGCCACTGCCTATGTCTGAAGGAAATAACTATATTTGAGATTTTTGCACATTAAACATAAGACTGCAAAATTTTGTCAGGCCCTTAGGAAACACGGCATATATAAAAATACATATGTTTCTCCCTCTACAGCTGAGCTGCTCTGAGCTCTGCCCTCCCAAACAGAATCAATATCTCACAGGGACCCTGCAGTGACACAGAAAATCTGCAGTTTTCACAATTATTATGCTTGGACATGTTAGGTTTACCAGTACAGATGTGGAAATACTTTGTATGACTGTTGCAAACCCACTTGAAGATGGTGGGTTGGAAAATATTAGAGATAAAAGAAACTGTAAGATGTTACACTTCATGATGCACCTTCCCTAAACCAGATGTGGAATAATGCAATACAAAAATGTGTTAAAATTGATTTGTCAAAAAGGCAGCTTGGTGTTGAGTTTAACCTTTTGAATTTTTACTTCTTCAGGACTTTCTGGTACTGCAGCCCTGAAGTTCTCTTAAGTCAAGGTGAGTTTTGTTGTTTATTTCTGTTCAAAATAGGATGTGGGGAAGACAGTAAGCATGGTTACAATGTTAAGGCATGAGATTAGTTTGGAGAACGTAGATAGGGATGTTGTGACTGCAAGGACAGAAAGGCCTTGAAAGAAGGTGTTTCATCTGTGAATTTGATTCTTAAAGTTCAAGCATGCAAACAAAAATGTACAAATGTATGTTTCATTTGAACAGCTTCTGGTACGAAAGTTCAGTTACACATTGTCCTGATGATGCAAGAATTATATATGGACAGTAATCTAAGTGTGTAGATCTGTAAATATTGGTCACAGAGCCTTATTCTCCCATTCTCATGGAGGTCAGAAAGTTTGAAATGAGTGGGGACAAGATACTAAACTTCTGGTATGTGTTCCATTTTTTAATTCCCTTTTCTTGCAAGGCTACAGAATCACAGACTAATCGATGTTGGAAGGCACCTTTGGAGATCATCTGGTACAAACCTGGGCCATCCCCACTCCTAAAAGCAGGATCAGCTACAGCAAGTTGCTCAGGGCCATGTCCATTTGGGTTCTGGATATGTCCATTGTGGAGAATCCACAGTTTCTCTGGGCAACCTGTTCCCTTTTTTAACCACACTCACAGTAATTGTTTTTCTTATGTTTAAATGGAATTTCCTGCGTTTCAACTGTTGTAGTGCAAAGATGAAACAGAGGATGCTGATGTTGCTTTTACCACTACAAGGCATTTGTGAGCCAAAAGACTGCAAAGAAAAAAATGTCTTCAGAGGAAGGGAAGGATTTGACATATAGCTGATCATCACAAGCCTGTCCCTTCTGCGCTAGCACTGTATATATTGAATAAGAGTCCTTCACGGTGGTGTTTTTCCGCAGGTTGTCTGTAAATGCTCACAGCTAACTCTGTAAATCCTTCTTATGTGGTAAATTATGGTTATTACTAAATACAAGATGTCACCTCTGGCAAGAGATCTCCTAACCCAGAGACTGCTCAAGATCTAGAGAGTATTTTGTGTACATGTTGCCACACAAGCTCTCTTTTTCTGTGTTGTGGGTGGTCCAGGTTTTGGGCATTGATGAATACATGATACTTCAGGTGGTTGGACCTTTGGTCTAATGCAGAATTGTTCTTCCTCATGCTTTTAAAAGATCCAGTAAATGTAGCATCACTGACCCAGTGCACTGTGACACCAGGAAACTGTGAAGCCCATTAAAACACAGCTGGAACCAAGTAGGGAAGCAGGAGCCCATCATGTGTCCCAACAAAGCCAACTCTGAGGGAAGAAAAGAGCCCATACAGGTGTTCCAGCCTGGGCAGTCTGAAGTAAGAGTGTTTTTGCAATGGCTTTAGGAAAGCTATGTTTGCAGAGTGGCTAGCTCACTGAGGTCATGGTTACAGCCTGTAAATGCTGTTAAATCACCATTAAATCTCAGCTTTCCCGAAGGAGGTTCATTTTGCTGTTGTGCTTCTGACTGCAAATTAATTCCTTTTTAATCTACAGATTTTAAACACAGCGTCTCTTGTTTTATCAATGCTCTGCAGAAGAACCTTACTAGGCCAAGTACCTTTGGGTTACTCCTTCCAAATTCCTGGTCTAAGATTTCCTAACAGTCCAGGAAGATATGCTCCTAGGCTTTGAATCACACTGCTTGTAGGAAAATGTGAACACTGACACCAGCCCCAGAGAAAGGTTGAAAAATCCCTCAACTGACTTCAGTAGGCTTGGTGAGTTCTCTGGGAGTACTTGTCCTGGCAAATACTGTGCACCTTCCTGTGAAATTTCTGTGCTTTTATTTCAGAAAAACTGAGAAACTTGGGTAACAAGAGTGACCAGTTTATCATCTATTATTAAAGAATTCTCAGTTTGCTACTCAAGGCTGAGCCATATTTGTGACATTTATCTCGTATTCACCGTGAAGAAAAATTACAGTTAGACTTGGAGTTAAGTAACTCAGTGGCTTTGTCGACATCTATTACTCAAGTGTAGGAAGATGAAACAGATTCATTTTGATTAGGTCAATCTGAAGGAGCATTTCTATGCCCCATTTAGTAGTGTATTTCTTCTGTAATGCAGAATAAATGGTTTAAGTCTTTTCCTAGAGCATTTTTCCAGAGGAGTGATTAAACTAGGTACAAGTTCATGGTCTGACTGGGCGTGTGGAATTCCGGATTGGCCACAAAATTTGATTTTATATGCAGATGTTGGAGGGGGGTCTCTCAAGAAAAAATAGGAAAAAAATTAAAAGAAAAAATATTCTCTGCAAGTTACTTCAGAAAATGTGTTCCAAATACACCTGCAGGCCTTCATTAGTATGAATGACATAGGAAAATATTCACACTTACACATACACCCACCATTAAGACTTTCACACGAGAAGCTTGAGTGCTCAGTTCCAAAAAGGAAAAACACAAACTTTAATTGATTATGACTTGTGGTGCTAGTTTAGCCAAAGGCAAAGTTGTACTTGGGCAGGAAACAAATTGCACAAATCCACGCTTTTTCCAAGCTGATCATATGTTCCAACCAGGAAATTCATGTGGTATCCAGCAGAAAACACTGTGATTTCTAAGCATCTTCAGAGGATGGCTGAGTCAAGAAGTAGTAATGTCCTGCTTATGCAGAGTCCTCTCCATCAGCAACTTCTTCCTCGCTGCTCGTTTTACAAATCTTGTTCTACAAAATGTTAAATAAATTTACGTGTGTGTGTATGTGTGTGTGTGTGTCCATATTAAAAAAAAACAACCAAACTTTGTAAAAAATTAACAACAGATGAAAGCCGATTTGTAAAAACAAAATTCTGTTGCTATGGGCCTTGTATTGCAGATGATCTTGCCTTCACTTGCAGCAAGGCAATGGCTTCTCTCACACCAGTTCTATGTTGCTCTGACTCCACTGGACTTACAGGTATAAATAACATTTTACAGCTGTGTGAGTACAGCTGACATTGATTGAAGCCAGTGGAAACAAAGCAAACTTGAACTTGCAGCATAGATTAGGATTTCAAAGCAAAATTCTTCCTGGTGTCCTTTTATAGCGGGCTAGATCCTTGCTGTAATTCATCCTTTCACTCTTTAGGACTGACTCCACCACGGATGATCCCTCATGTCTGTAACCTAAAACCCTGTGAGATGCAGCACAGACCTGGCTCCAGCCGTGTCTAACTCACACACTTGCCTGGTTGAACAGTGTGAGCAAGAACATACCATCTTTATTTTACAGGAAGCATTCCTAGGGTATATCGTGACTAAAGAGCTATCTGTGCAGAGACACGAGAGTTTAATGAGTTTCAGAAGGAAGGTGAATTTATTTTAGGTGCATTAACACCGTTTTATGAATAAAGCAGTTAGAAAAGCCAATGCAAACAGTGTGTGATGCTTTTATAAATCTAGTCTGTAATTGTTAACATATGAAGCACACTTATTTTACTGCAACTTGAATTGCACAGTAAAAGCTTGATTCATGAAAGTATTATGCAATAATTAAGTGCGTTTTCTGTGAAAGTAACCAATAAAAAAGAGTCAGAGGGACATGTCTGGAAGTTTCACTGGTCACTGAATGTGCAGAAGCTGGCAACACACAGCTGTTCCTATGGTATCGGCCACTGCCTGCTTGCAGCAGGGAAGGGAGCAAGAAGTCTTTTAGACATAACGTTACACATTACTACAAGTAGTCATGGTGCTTCAGGCTAAGTAGGGCAAATGTTATAAGTTTTAGGGCTTTGCCCTAAAATATTACTATGACAAAGGGAATCGTGGCATCAGCCCTCTTTGATCACTTTCTATATACATAAATATATTGTCTCCATCAAAAATATCTCTTGGTATGTTGGCCACAGTATCTTACATAGGTGTTGGAAGCACTAAAACATAATAAAGTGAGAAATATTTACATTGTGTCAAGCTTGAATAGTTTTTTTTTCCTAAGAAATAACTATCCCAATATTGCTAGCTCTGTAGTTCTGTAAAGCTACTTAGTAAAAGATCCAGTTGTGGCTCTGTAACTAAAAGAAACATAAAATAATTGTACCTGTGGGTGAATGGCAGGGAAGATACGTTAAACCACCTTGCTCTTCTCTGGATCTGCAAGATAAAGTAAATCCCATCATAATTCAGTTAATTGTAGATGACCTGTCTTCTTGCACCTGTCAATCTCCTCTCTCTAACGCTGGGAAGAAGGCTGGAAGAATTTAGATCTTTTTGTTTGCTGCTGAAGCCTTGCACATATCCATGAGGGTGTCTTAACAGCTAACACATCGTCCCTGGCAGCTGGAGTGTGCTAAGAGCACTCGTACACAGCTACAGCAGCTCAGCTGATGGGATGTCACTTGTTACTTGGTTCTTTAGACTGTGCAACTACCAATTATTTAAGAAATGGTTATCAATAGTATAATTACTGTCCACAACGTGCTGCTCCACTCCACACTCATTCCTCCTCCAGGAAGTGATGTAGCTAGTTAAAAAAGACTGCAGCCCAAGATGTCTGAGACATTAGCGCATATAAGGATGGGATTCATTTATGAAAAATTGCTTCAGAACAGATTCATGATACATATTAGCTATATGGGGCACGACTTATGAAAGGCTGTAATTGCATTTCTGTTCATTTAAGTTCTTGTGTCTAGCAGTCTCTAATGCTGGCTTTTACAACATCCCCCTTCACACGCTCACAGCTGGTACCTGACGCTGCAGGTAACCTCTTGCACTTGCTGTCTAAATCCTCTGCGTGCCCACACTTTTCTTGGTGGGCATGTGAGGAGAAGTTGAAATCTTTTCTGTAATTCTCTGTAAGGAAACATTTCCCATGGAAGTACCCCACTGGATTCACCAACCAAGCATCCTTTTGCCTATCTTGCCTACCATCCCTTGACCTCTTTCAGGTAGGAGGAGGCCCTGAGGCAGCATTATCATTCCTAGTGCTGTCAGTCTCAAGAACTCCTCAATAATGCTGGACCTATTTTAAATACTTTTCAAAACTGAACCATGTCACTCATTAGCTATTGCTTTGAAAGCATATGTGAAACATACTAGCTAAAATTTATCAAACTCTTCTTCTGTGACTTACAACACTTTCTCACACAGTGTATTTCAAAGTTGCTTTTTTTGTTGATTGCTGGTGTCAGAGCCAGAAAGGGGTCTCCACAGTGCAAAATGCAGGGTGCCTGCTCCCCTCACCACTGCAGGTCATGGGAAATAGTGGATGGCAAGGGCTCTGCCCCTTCTTGTCTGTGCTCCCCACTGACCTGGTTTTGATGGGATTGAATTGTAGAATTCCCTTTTAATGTTTCAGCAGAGCTGGATTTCAGAGAAAACTGCAGTGTTCGCTTTAGTGAATACAAGTTGATATTATAGCTTTAGCTGGGTTAGAGTTATTGTTTTCATTCTCACCAGCACACGTTTATAATTTTCAAGGTTTTGGTTTTCACCTGCACCTGTGGTTATAGTTTCATTTGTTACTGTTGTTGCTTTTTTTTTTTTCGTTCTCTCTGCACCCACCATCCCCAGCACCAAACCAGGTCAGCTGTGGCTGTCTGTAGCTCAGCCTTGAAAACTTCCTTGGATGGAAAGTCTGCAGCTTCTCTGAGTAATGACTTCCACTACTGTGCTACACTTCAAGGGAAGAAGTTTATTTTCAAATAGGATCTGAACAAAAGATTTATTTTTTTGTCTACCAAATAATTGAAAATGCTTTCAGAAAAATTAGTCTCAGCACTGCATGTCTGTAACATCTTTTGTTTTTTACTGTTGTTTTTTTTTTCCCCTGAGGTAGTTTAAGATGCTCCTTCTACACAATTTCTAGTGAGTACATGAGAATGGGGGTTTAAGAAGACACTAAAGAACAATATATGTGATATGTCACATTTAAAACCATCAGTTGAACTCTCTAGCCTCACCTATCTTTATCACACACTTCCCTCTTCATTCCCTTCTTCCTGCTAATGTAGCTGAGGCATCCTCTTTCACAGAATCACAGAATCACAGAACGTTAGGAATTGGAAGGGACCTCAAAAGCTCATCCAGTCCAATCCCCCTGCCGGAGCAGGAACACCCCGATGAGGTTACACAGGAAGGCGTCCAGGCGGGTTTTGAATGTCTCCAGAGAAGGAGACTCCACAACCTCTCTGGGCAGCCTGTTCCAGTGCTCTGTCACCCTCACTGAGAAGAAGTTTCTTCTCAAATTTAAGTGGAACCTCCTGTGTTCCAGCTTGTCCTCCTGTGTTCCAGCTTCTTCCCAGTCTCACCTCAGCTGTTGCAGTGTAAAAACCCCTGGAGCTCCTGCATCTGAAACTGCCTTCCAGTATTGCTGCACTTCAACCTAATTCACTCTTGGCCATAAGCAAATGTCTTCTCCCTTTTTGTCACCTTTTAATTTATTTTTTCCTCTGCAGTTATTGCTAAACAAACAGTGCCTGTTAACTCTGCAAAAGCATTTGGGATGCAGTATGTATGAGCGCTGTGATCCCACAGAATGATACCTTCAGGCTGATATGTTCCTAAAATTTCTGTCCTCGATTCATAAATATCAGGGACATGAGGTAGAACTATTCTCTTTCTAATGGAGGGCCACCTGCCATGTGAACCAGTCATAGAAAATTTATCAGAGGTGTTTTTCATGGCTTTTTTAGTCAGAGGGAGGTAATGTGAACTCTTTGGAGATTCTCACATGAAGTGCCCAGTGTAGCACATATTTTCCCTTCATTACATACAAGTAGCTCCTAGTGATGTTGATGGAAATTACAGGTGTGTGCACTTAGAAAAGAATCTAGATCTATATTGTGCAAATTACTTCAGAAAACAAGCTCAGTTTATGGACATGGACTGTGCAGAGCTGAGCGGCAGTATATTTCAGGCAACATTCCCTGTATACCACGTAGTAAAGGGAAGAGGGAGCTGGGGAGCGAGGGAGGGCAGAGATCTGGGTTTTATAACTACTTTTAATAGCAACCATGCAGGATAAAACCTGCAGAGTTTTGACTAGCTTCAAAATCACTTCTCACCTCTGGTTTTGAAATCTCCAGCCCAATTATTTGTTTACTTGATAGCACTAAAGTCTTATACTCCATCGTTATTTGCTTGCTAGTAAAGAACCAAAAAGAACAGCAGTCCAAAGGTAACCACATAGCTAAATCATTTCCAGATGATAAGTCACACGCTGATGGTGAAAGCAGACTTTACAGTTTCAGAACGCCAGGTAATATATGGCAGTCACCCAGTTCCTATTAGGTTTTTTTAACAGTATATACACATAGTCTTTTTTTTTAGCTGGATTAGGGTTGGCTAATAGTGCATGCATGCAATGTTTAGCTTGATTTCAATCAGAAAAGCTCTCCTCTAAAAGAAGCATCTATTACACCCAACCCTCCACACACAGAAATCATATTAGCAATTTTTGTTATGACATTTAGTGCACAGCAATTTGAATAGCCAGCCTTAGGAACATACAGTCTAAATATAGTCCCTCTATATGCATGCTTGTGATGCCATCTTTAAGTACATGACCACTTCATGTCTTTCTCACAGGATCCCTGCCTCATTCACTGCTTAGGATGGGTGGTGTTCTTTTATTGAAAAGCCATTCAATATTTTGCTTTCTCCATGTGTTAAACATGTGGCCTAAACCCCTATGTACCACAAACCAGTCGACCTTGTTCTGAAGAAAGATTTTAATTTAATTTGAGAAGCTTCCCATGGTCTTAATGATTGTAGTCTCTAAGCAGTTCACAAATGTGTATTTATTTTCAGATTGCCCCTATGATTATCATCCCCATTTTACAGCTGGAAAACAGAAGAATAGAGAAGTGTGGTGATTTCAGGTGCCCAATTTAAGACTCCTGGACCTATTTTGTCAGGGTGCTTACCATTATGTAATTCTTCAGATATTCAGGGCAGAGCTCCCATTGAGTCCTACTGCAGCTGTGAGTGCTCAGCACTTCTCCAAAACAGACCCTGAAGTCTCAAGTCAAGTATCTGTATAACTGGGAATATGCAAATAGTGACCGTGCATGTAAAATCCGGTATAAGAACTTACTAATTTATAAGAGATATGTGGCACAAGCAGGGAGGGATATATTCAGTTGTTTAGATTGACATTCAATAACTTAAAGCAAGATAGCTGTCATTGTTTACCCCAACTCTTCAACTGTATTCAAAACACACTCTCCAACCTGTAACAAATGAATAGGGGGCTGAACATCTCTCCTTACACAATCCTGACTCATCTTGAGCAGGATTGAAACTGAACACAGGCTGATACGTCTTCTGTAGGAAAAGAGCACGGCTTCCTCTGTTCCCAGTGCATATGTGTAAAAGGGGAAAAGCCTGCACAGATAACTTCAGCTCTGGCACTTTCCAATTTCTGCGTGTTTGCTTTGGCAGCTCACACAGTGCTTTTTAGAGAGTGTTTGTAGGTAATTTCCTAGGTTCTTAATGAAGCAAAGTGGAAAAACAAAAATTCTATTATGTGGCATCATATTAACACCTCTATGCCTCACGCTATTGGGGTTAGCTCTTAGCTTCTCCGTATGGACTTCTGCCCTCTGAGTTAACAGGGTAATCTGTAGCAATACTAAGTTGCCAACTTCACTGTGGACCAGGGGAGACTTTTGCTAGGAGCTGAGATCAGAGCAGTGCCATAACCCAGGGTTCTCATGCTCCATTCCCTGTCCTGAAACAACCAGTGAAGGTGCAGTAGTCCCTAGTGAATGTTTTCCTCCTCTAACTCTGCCTTATTCCCCATACTAACCATCTGTGTCCCAGTCTCTTTCCTTCCTCATCTCTGTCTCCTTGTTTCCAGACACTGCTTTCTCTCTCAGCCAGTTGCTCTTCCTGTTTCCCAGCCAGTCCCAATTCACTCATCCTTTCTCCCTGCCAGGCTTTTACCTGAAGGTGCCGGTCTCTCTCATTTGGGTTTCAAGTCACAATTTCACTGGGTTCCCAGACCCAACTCTCCACCTCTTGAATGGAGTCTCTTAGCTCCAGATTTTTGCCTTTGTGCTTAGTTTCAAAGCCTTATCCCTGTTTCCTCGCCCTTTAGTCAAGTTTGTCAGTTGGTCTGTATTTTTCTCTCATCATCCTCCACTGTTTTGGTCCTTCTGCAACCCCAGAGCCTCCCAAGAAGTGCTGAAGTAAAACACATTCCACTGGGACAAAACCCCCTGTTATCATCCAGCACGTCTCCCCTCCTTACTCCAGCTACTATTTTTTATAATTACATCCCTTCAGGGTGGTCCATTTACATTTTTACAATAAAATAAATGAGACTTTTTTTTACCCTTACAGCTATGCTGCTCTTTCTGGAAGCAGTCCATCTCAACCTTACAGAAGCTAGCAATCACTGTTTTTAGAGAACATAATTTTCTCTGGCTGGATAAATGCTTAGGTATGTAGTGTTAATACTGATGCTGTGTTTTGATGTTGTGTAGCTTTTCACTAGGCTTTCAGCAGGGGTTTGCAGTAGAGGGTTGAGAAGTGAGGTCGCTGCCTGGATTTCTTTTTGAGCTATCCCTGAAGAACACAGAAGAGGCACTTCTACCAGGATCTGCCAAGCCAGATGCTGTTGAAAAAAGAAATAGAAAGAAAGAGGTGGCAGAAAAGCACATGCTGCTGTTTACAGAGTTGAACTTTAACAAGTAATACTTTAAAATTTGGGTATGATAAAAAGTTTTTATCTTCAACACAAGAAGTAATATATATATATA
>NW_010157034.1:0-5556 GCF_000695765.1 Mesitornis unicolor
GGCCGCGCCACATTTGTTTACGCGGCCGCTTTCGAAATCGTTTCTGTGAAATGGCGCAAGGTAGAAGCAGAGCCCGCTCCCCCTCCCTGGGGCGGGGGCCGCCCCGGTACCTATAATAGCCCCGCGGCCTGGCGTCCGGCGAAGCGGCGACGGCGACCTAGCGACAGGGCTGGCAGGGGTGGGGTGGGCGCAGCGCAGGCTCAGACAACCGCTGAGGAAGCTGTAAGTACCGACAGCGCTGTCTGCGGCCGGATCGCTTCTGCTAGCAACTTGGCGTCGGCCCGCCCAGCTTCTTCCGGCGCCTGAGCCTCACCAGTTAGGCAAATTATGGGTTTCCTCCTGAAGTTTCAGTAAAACCTTTATATGCTGCGCAAAACTCTGATCTTGTAGAGTAAGGGTTATGTACTGCCCTTAGTTCTTAGGATAGGAATGTTTCATTGAAGTTGTAGCTTTATACTGAAGCTTTGCTCAAAGAGTTGGTGTTCTTTCTCCCCTGGGAGGAATTCTGCAAGAAAGTGGTAACATAATGGCATTTTTGTCTGAAATTTAGCACAAGATAATTTACTGAAGAGATACAAATGTCTTTTTATTGGAAAGACTAGCAAGCAATTTTCTGTGTCTTACTAAATGCTTTGGACAAGTGTTGCATATTGCTCAAGATGAACTTAAACTGGCCTTTACAGAATAACATGCTGAAATTAAGATGTTGGGATGATACTACCAGATGGCATGAGCGGTAGATATCCCTGTGAGATTATTTGATTTGAATGTTTATCTCTCTTTACGGAAAGAATGAATAAGCTACATCTGCTTTAAGCAATGCTGTGATTTCAGTTTAACTTGTTACTGGTCCTGGGTTTCCATTGTTGGTTTGTTTTCTTTCTTTTTCAGATAACACCGTGTTATGAGAATTATTTATTGAAATGTATTTTCTGGAGTGAAGTAGACAAGCAACATAGTAAAGGTGTAATTATTTATAAGTTATGACAGTTCATTTATCTTTAGACGCATATTTGTTCTTTGTGATTAACCCAAAAAGTCTTTGGTGGAAGCAAAGAAACAAATACCTGTGTTTGTATAGACCTAAAGTCTACTGGAGGATAAATCATGCCATTCACCCGAGAGTTTTTCATACAAGCGAGCCTTGGTGTAAATGGGCCAGAAGCAGAACATTTTGGTGTAACAAATACATTTACAGCCATGACTTTTTATATTATCGAGTTTCTAAACTTTTAACTTCTTCTTCCAAAGGACTTGCAAAAGTGAACAATCGCATGTCACGAATTAAGAATACTATAGAATCTGTTTCAAAGGCAGTGTCTGGGACTCACAGTGAACTGGTTTCACGGATAGCTCGATTAAAGTCACACTCGGGTACTTCGGGAAAAGCAAATAAAAGTAATGCAGATGCAAATAGCATCCACGAAGATCTAGAAAATGATAAACAAATCACAGATGCCAGAACTCAAGAGGATTGCAACAGAAGCCCAGCTGCAAAGATAACCACTTCTGCAAATGAAAACTGTGAGTCTATGTTAGTAAGTTCAAGTGGCGCTAATCAAGATATTCCAGAAGATTCAGCATCTACTAAAAACCACCTTTTTCATATAAGCTACTTTTCTACAAATTTTGGAGAGACTTACAACTTCGTAGCTGATCATATCAACTGGTACTTTAACAATAATTCTGTTATGAATCAAGGGAAAAAAGGGAATGCTTTATTACAGAACTCTGAAAGTGAAGAGAGGAATAAGCTTGATTCATCAGAAAATACTGTAATGAGGGAAGAAAAGACAGAGGCTTCAGCAGCTACTTTAGCTCCTGAAGCAGAGACTCTGAGTCCTGAAAAGATAAATACTGCTCTTCCAGTCTCCACTAAAAAAAGCATTGCAAACTTTCTTTCATATCCCAGTAACAGTGTACAAGCTTTTGTAGACAGTTACATTGGTGGGTTGGTGCCCAAGCTAAGATCTGATACAAAAGTTGTTTCACAAGAGAAGAGTAAACAGCCAGAGCACGAAATGTCTGAGAAAGATGAGGATGACAGTGCAAAAGAGGCAAAGACTGCAGAAGAGAAGGAAAAGCGCCTGTCTCTTCAGAGAGAAAAGGCAAGTCTTGTTTAGTGTTTATTTCTTTATTGCTACAAGTGTGTGTGTGTATATATATATATATATATAAAATTGTATGTATACACTATGCACACAGGTGTATGCCTGTATGTAAACTTGCATATGCCTATATACACTCATATACTTAAATAAGTCTATACCTAGGTATGTACTTACATAAAAGTCCGGGTATATGTGCCCATACATTTATTTGTGTACATACGTGTAAGTACATATGTTATATGTACTTACATAAATAAGTATATATATAAACCTGGTTAAAATCTATGTAGACTTATAACTTTCATATAGTGTGTGTGTCTGTGTATATATATATATATATGTAAACATACATATATGTACCTATAAATAAGTATATAGGCATATGTATTAGTTTATAAAAATGTGTATATGGTTTTTCTGTAAGTATATATCAGGACACGGTTTAGCAGCCGTGGTGGTGTTCAGTTGACAGTTGGACTTGATGATCTTAGAAGTCTCTTCCAACCTTTATGATTCTGTGTAAGATTATATATAAAGCATATACTATACATATGTATGTGTATATACATATATACATATATTTAGTTCGTCTATATGTAGAGAGATCTAATTATTTGGGGGTTTTTTGTTGTAGTTATGGTAATCTTGCACTTCTTAATGGTCCAAATACCATTTCAGACTTACCCTGAAAATACGTCTGAGTACATGCTGACACGTTTGTTTGGTGTTTTGTTGCTGTGATCTGCTTTTTTTTATCTTTCTAGTAAACAAATAATGAAAAGGTTGCTTGTTTACATTTGCTTACTGGGAGCCTGTAGCAGATCTCTGGTACAATGTGCTGTCCATTACTTCTGAGAAAAATCTTAAAATAAGAGTTTGGAATTAGTCTTGACAAACCGTACACATTCCTTAGAGTAGTTTTATCTTCTTTGTATAACTTTATCTTTTTTCAGATTATCGCAAGAGTGAGTATTGATAACAGGACTCGAGCTTTAGTTCAAGCCCTAAGAAGATCCTCTAATCGAAGAGTCTGTATCAGCAGGGTTGAAGAACTGACCTATCATCTTCTAGAATTTCCAGAGAGCAGAGGAGTTGCAATTAAGGTGCAAATACTCTTTATGCTTAGACAAAAAATAAATATTTGACAGATGATTGACACAGAATAACATAAAACTTTCTTCTGTGCTTTTGTGGGCTGGTCGTATTTTCTATTTGTAAAGATTACAATGTGAATGTCTCCTTTTATAGCTATTTTTTAGCTGATTCAAGCAGATTTGCATGTAAACTATCAGTAGTTTAGCTTAAGCCTTTTAAAATTGCAGTGTTTAATTTAGAAGCATACAGCATTGTCATGTGGATAGATAGTATAGCTTATTCTAGTGACAGACGAAGGTCGTACACTGTGTCCTCTGTCGCAATTGACCAGCCAAGAATGTACAGTACAGTTGATCTGCATACGCACAACAGTGTTTATGCTTGTTTGCATACTGCCTTTGAAGAGAGATGACACGAGTGGAGTGTAACCATCAAATGAGTTCATGTAATCTAGTCCTACTCGTTCTCTTCCCTGCAGTGAGAGGACAGGAGGTGGGTGGTAGACTATTTTAGCAGTACTAGCTGAATCACAGCATTTGTCAGTCTCATGCCTGTTTGCACAAGGTGTGACACATGTGTGACGTAGATTGTAGAATTGCTGGAAAAGAGATCTTTGGGAATGGAGCGCAGGCCAGATGGATCAACTGGACAGGGTACAGGTCAGGCATCCACATGAGTAGATGTGAATTACTTTATTATGGAAGAGTGCATTCACTACTCCTATTTTGATTATAATGCAATTATTATCACAAAGATACAGAGTAAATTTAAAAGTTGCTCGGTGTGAGGAAGAACTTCAATTTTTGTTTTGTTTCAGTATTAGTGTACTCAGAAGGCATTTGCTGATTTGAAGCAGTGTGATACCTATTCAGCAAAGTCCGGGCTTTTAGGTATACTTGGTGTGCTCCATGCTTGAGTATATATTTGACCCATGTGACATTAAAGTCAGTAAAATTGTACTGCTGGTAAATACAGCTTTTCTAGTGATTCAAAATATTTACATTTCACCTTGATTCTTTAATTCCAAAAGGTAGTTACTTTAGCAGTGGGGAGTGTATGACATAATATTGGAGTCCTTTCTTTCCCATGTTAGAGAGATAGGTAAATACAGGTTTCAAGGAGTTTTCCTCTGAGTTTATCTGATATGTTACTTTTATACTTAAATGACAAATTAGTAAATTTGAGCATGGATTGTTTTGGTATAAACATAATTAGAATGAAATATCTTTGTATTTATCATAGGAAAAAATAATCCCATGCCTGCTGCGACTGAGACAGGCAAATGATGAAAGTCTTCAGGCTGCTGTTAGAGAGACTTTAGCTATAATTGGATATACAGACCCTGTGAAGGGATGGGGAATTCGAGTCCTCGCTATTGATGGAGGAGGAACAAGGTAAAACCTCTAGGGTTTTCATATACTTTTAGCCTTTTTCGTACTGTACCTGTTCATAAAATTTCAGTTTCTCTTTGATAAGTTTGTGCTCAAAGATGCAATTTATGATTCACAGTTCTGTTACATTGGACTATGCAAGCGATGGGTATAATTTTTGTATGCATTTGTACTTAAATTTCTATGCATTAGTACTCCTATGACACAGAAATTACTTACCTATTTAAAGTTGGCCACACACTTAAGTGCTTGATTTGGCTCCTTCTCCTTTTGGAAGTAAATTAAATGCTTATTTGAGTTTGTCTGCTCACAAGTCTAATCTCAGAACTACAGGATTGGTGTGAAATGCTGGAGGTAGTTTATTCTCTTACGATTGTGTTGACTTAGAACAACATTTTTTTGTATTACTTCTCTGGAGGGTGACCTGCTTTAGCAGGACTAGTCTCAAATGACAGAATGAATAGGCTAGTGGTGAAAGCTGTTCTAGCCATGCTGCTGATTTTATGTCTCTCCTAAAACTAACACTTTTTTTCTTTAATTTATGCACCACATGTCCTTAGTTATGTTTGTTCTAGTTCTGCATGAGTTTATGCACCTAGCACAATTTGTAAAGAGTAGTAGCAGAAGCATGTTCATTGAATTTGAAGTCCGATGTTTACTAAAAGCTGTGTTTTCAGCTGTATTTGAAGAAATCCTGTTGGCAAATACTTACTGATTCACAAGTCTTTATTGGTAGAAAGTATGAAATCACTGCAGAAATACAGTTTCACAAACTTCATGTTTCCCCATAGTATTCCTTTACTTGCATCAAAATCAGTTGTCTTCAATAAAGAGTAAGTGTATGTCCTGACTTCAAGATTTTTGTCTCCAAAAGTTCCAGTGAACTTATATTTGTGTTTCCAAAACTTCCAATAAACCACAAAGATTTTACAAAGTAGAAAGAAGGATGTCATATATAT
>NW_010157035.1:0-1045 GCF_000695765.1 Mesitornis unicolor
GGATGGGGTGGGGGAAGCCCCTCTGGCTCTGGGATGGGGGCCCTGAACACCATGGGGAGGACAAGAAGCTGGGAGACCCTCTGGTTCTGGGGGTCTCGACTGCTGTGGGGACGGCAAGTGGCTGGGAAGGGGCAGCCAGGAGCCTCCCTGTCCCAGGATGGGGTTTCTGGGCACACTGGGGGTGGGGAGGTGCTAGGCTAGGGTGGCCAGCACCACCCCCTGGCTCAGGGACAGGGGATCCCAAGCACTGTGGGGCTGGGACAGGACAGCCAGGACCCCTTGGGCTGGGGGACAGGGTGGCTGGGAGCCCTGTGACAATGACATCGGGGAGGGAAGGGTTGGCACGAGCTGGGGCAGGATCCTGGTGTGTGGGAACTCTCCTGCCGCTTTGGTTCCCGTTCCAGCCCCATGGAGCCCCAGCCCAGCCCACACTCACGTCCACTCTGGTTGTAGCGTCTCTGCACTGTGTCCAGGTTCACACGGTCAATCTGCTGATTTCCCTGTCCTATTTGGCTCTGGGTGTCCCAGTACTGGGTGTCCATGTTGGCCGCCATCCAGTCCGCCCGGGGCTCCACCCTCCCAGTCTCACTGTCGTAGCGCGAGATGACGTTCCCATCCACGTACCCCACGGACACGAACTGGGGCACTCCTGGGCTGGGATCTGACACCGCAACATGGAAGTAGCGCAGAGAATGGAGCCCTGTGATGAAATGGAAGCTGGTGAGAGGTGGAGGGAGACAGAAGTTTGGGGGCCCAAGGGGTGCAGCTACAGTGATGGGCAGTGAGGCTGGATGGGTGATCCCGAGGAGAAATTTGGGGTGTGGGGGGCAGTGTCAGGGGGGTGTGACTGTGGAGGATCATGGGGAGTGAGGCACATCTGGGAGAGGGTCCTGGTTCCCAGGGAGCCTGGGGGGTCTCAGTGTTAACAAAAGGGGCTGGGAGACCTGGGATGCCCGTTAAGGGGTTCAGGGGCATCCACAGAGTCCCGGTGTCAAGAAAAGCTGGTCAAGGGAGAGTACAGGAGACCAGGAAGGGGGTACGGGAT
>NW_010157036.1:0-733 GCF_000695765.1 Mesitornis unicolor
AGCCGTCCTGCACTCAGCACTCGGAGGAACTACGGACGTGGATAAGGGTGGAAAAGCGTTTGTTCTAGATCGCTGTGTATAACAACATTAAAAATCAAGCCGAGCTGAGGACCACAGCGAGATGCCCATCGCTGCCTCTGGCACCTCTCAAGGGAGAGGGAAGCATCCGAGTCGCAGCTTGTGCACAGAAAAGTAACACTCGGGCTGCTGGGGCATTTCCTAAACTCTCCTGGAACACCTGCCAGCCCTCGCCTGTACTCGCCCTCCCAGCATGGCCAAAAAAAGCCTCGGGAGGCGAATGGTTTGGCTTCAAAGGCTGGCGGGCAGCTTCCCCTCCGGCACCGTGAATGTAACCGTGAACACCGCGGTCGAATTTCCTATTTCCTCTTTCCTCTTCCCTCCCGCTCTTTGTCTCCCTAGGGAAGTCATTATCAAAGGGAATTTATTCGCGCTGCATCTCGGGGTCAAAGCGCCAACCCCCCTCGTCCCCCGGGCTGCGAGCGGCAGCGGGCAGCAGCGACCCAGCACCCCCACCCCGAAGGTCCCCTCATCTGCCCGGGCCCGCCGAGCGGGACTGCGACGGGGCACTTCGCAGACACTTATCGCTTCCCCCAGGAACCGGATTTGCATGCATTTAAATTCACTCTTCCCAATTTGAATGGCTTTGCCCGCGGGGTGCTAAGGGGAAAGGCGCGGCGGCCGCTGCGGGCAGGGGGGGTCAGTCCCCCCTCCT
>NW_010157036.1:764-23179 GCF_000695765.1 Mesitornis unicolor
GGCTGAGGCGCTCAGCCCCGCATCCTTGGCCCCGGCCCCATCCCTGTCACGGATCAGGACCACTATTGAGCTGTCTGATCTCACGTCCCAAAGCCCACCGCGGGTGAACGACGTTAAAAACATCCCGTCCCCATCGCAAAAAGGCTGTGCCATCAGCCGTACCCAGAGACCTCACGGTTCGGACTGCAATCGCAGGGGCATGAACGAGGTCCCGCATGGATCCAGCCCCGCGAAATCAAAGCCGCAGTCTGTGGCTCCTGCAGCGGGAAAAAACTGCTGAAACTCCAGCAAATTAACCAGCCCTAATCCTTACACACCCCATTTCACTTCCATAAGCAGTTTCGCCGGTTGTACTACCTCCATTCTTAATCTGCTAAGTTGTTTTGAGGTCAGAGTTGGTGTATCGCTTGGACGAACCAGAGATTTTGTCAGAGCTTTTGTCAGTGCTTCCTTTACAAGACCCAGACTGTTTCTACTCTGTTGGACTGAGCAGACCCCATCTGGTGGCCAGCTGAACATCTGCCAGCTCCATTCATCATTAATCAAAAATGGAAATGTCAGGAATAACGTTTATTCTTCCCCACTACACGACTGAATTAAATACCAACCATTTGCATATATTGTCGACCCCTTTTTCCAGGGGTGCCTGACCTTTTCTTAGTAGTTCCGCACAGCGGGGGCTCACTGCGTCTGCACAGAACATTGCAAAAAGGAGAATCACATTTGGGAGCTTCTGCAGCACGACCAACTCATCGGCTGCAGATCAGTTTGCCACGTTTCCTGACCTAGAGCCCCCCAACGCCAAAGTTTTGATGTTCACTTACCCCACTGGGCAACCACACCGTCCCAAACTTGCTAACACTCTCTCTGGCTCAAGCAGTGGTTGAGGCCATACAGATACAGCTGGCTGTGCTGCTCTTTTTTTTTTTTTCCCCTGGACTTTTCTGGCTCAGGCACGGAAACTACCATATTGTTCTGGGCAAAGCACTTAAAGATTATCAGGCCAAAAACAACCACTGCGATCTTCTAGCCTGAACTCATGTGGTCATGAGATTTTCCTAAAATTACTGTCTACATGAACAAAACATTTGATTTTGATTTAAAAATACCAGTAATGAAAATACCACTATAACTCCTGTTAAATCCACTACAGCCCTTGTTAAATTGTTTCAAGTAGTCAATTATTTTAAACTCTTTTTTTTTTAAAAATAAAAATCTCGGATTGCTGTGTTTCAGTGCTAAAACGCTGGATCGTTATCGTACCCTTGAATGTTAGGCTAAAGAACCAGCTATCATAACTCCCCCTAGGCATGTGCAAATTGTGAAAGTCATTCCTTAAGTATCTCTCTTGATTCAGGCTCCTTCCACAAGAACAAATGTTGCTATGATTTTTTTATTATCATTTTTGCACAACAAATACGACAGCACACATACTTGTTATCTGAAGCATTCATTAACTATGCTACTGAAATTGCCTTTAAAAAAAAAAGCTAAAAAAAGACAGGCGCAAATTGACGTCCCCTTTAAGGCATGTTCCACATTCTTGACTGTGCTGGGTAGAGCTGATCCTTCAAACAACCGGATGGTTCAAGGACCTGTAATGGATATGGAACCTTTTGCCCTAAGGTATTAGCACAAGTTTAGTTTAGGTAACAACTTTCTTGTGCTGCTGACCAGGCCAGGGCTGTTCTCCAGCCTGTAAGAAATGCACTAAGCATATCAGGGTGGTTTCCCAGTTCACAATTACCCACATGAGGGAACATTCCCTGAGATAACGCTGTAATTGCTACCTTTGTGGCAGTCACAGAAGAGAGACCAAGGAGCAGAGAGGAAATTAACCTCTTGTGCTTCAGAGGCGGCTTCTCCGGGCAGGACAGTGGCATAATGCCCACTTCTCAAGCCCGATTTATCTGTGGATAAACAGAGGAGGTCACCCTCTACATCATCACCCTTTAATGATCACCACCTCCACTCCAAGAGTTTTAATTAAGCATCATCTCACCTGTTCATTTAAAATAAAACTCACGAGTCAGCTACAAAAGGTGAATGTATGCAGTAAGGTGAAAAGAAGCTAGAACAATAAAATTATCTGTGAGTAATAATTCTTTCAGAGAAGCCAATGAGCAAACTATCCAAAATAAACCAGGTTTCATGCTTTGAAACAAAACAAACCAATAAAGGTTTTTGATGTTTCTGACAGCACAGGAGCTGTCCTCAGAGCTGGAATTACAACTGTTCCCAAAGGGTCTATGCACAAACCAAAGCCTGTGTTTGATGCAGGCGGGTACACCCTTCAGGAATTTTTGAGATGGCGACTTGACCATGTATGGTGCTGCCTGTCGGCTACAGTGCAGGGAGCTGTAGGATGTGGTTACAGTACCAAGGTCCTTTTCACCTTCAGTAGTCCTAGGTCTATGCCCTGAGGGAGCAAAGCAGCCAGAATAAGGGATGCAGTACCAAGAGGGGCTAAGGTGATCTACTGGAAGACCCAACCCAGTGAAAAAAACCAGGTTTAGTTCCCTGGACCTGCTAGGGTTAGTGTGAGGGGAAAAAAACAGGGCCAACTCCTATAACGTTGGAGTCTTGTGGAGCTGCAGACTCAGCTGTCAGCTTTGCTCCCTCTCTCCTCTGGGAAAACCAGGAGTTGTGGGCCTTATGAGGGGCAAGAGGGGCAAAAGGGTCTTGCTCACCCGGCGCATAAACAGGACCTCCAAAAACACTTCACAAATAGAAGTGAAATTTAACTATATTTGCCTTGGCATGTTCAGAAACCCCTGTGGACATCTACCTGCACCTCTAGATACTTGAACGTCTTGGAAAACCTGGCCCTACTCCTTCTCTCACAGGTCAGGAATATGAGTGTGGAAGTATGCTTTTGTAGGTGGGAACAGTTTGCACCATTTTACCACTCCATACGAAGACGGGGATACATCTAACACTGGATGCTCTTGAAGCAAAGCTGAAGCCTTGAAGGGCCCTCACATGCCCCCAGAGCAAGGCTACGCCTCTTTGTGCCACTCCGTGCCCACAGCTGTATGTGAAATCTCCTTGTGCTCTCTCTGTTCAACATCGCTTCCTCCTGCCCACCCAAATGGGGAAATTTGGCACCCACAGGAGGCAGACTGGTGCTGTTACTGGTGTATCGAGGCCTCTCAGGTGTCTTCCTGTATTTTCTTCTTTGAGGCTGCAACGAAAGGGCACGGAGGCAACACCTTGTGAGTTCCGATGGCTCCAGAGTCTGAATCTTTGCTACTTTTAAATAACACTTAAAAATAGAGAAAGCCAGCTTTATAGGAGATAAGCAGATAAAAGACAAGAGATGATATGCAACAGAGAGGGGGATTTATGAGGATTAAAAGGAAGCGTGCATGTGAAATGCAACAAGTAAAAAAATAATGCCCCAAACACCTTCGGAAAACATCCAGTGGAAATTCTAACACCAGATAACAAATCAGGAGATAATCAGTGACACCAGACAATTAATAACTAAAAGGAGAAGTTACTTTGTATTTTCACCCATCAAACAATGGCACAGTTGGGAACGCATGTCTAAGAGGGGTTTATTTTATTTTTCTTAATGCTCTCAGAGCTGAAGACCAACACACCTTTTAAACCCCCAACCCTACCTTGCTTCAGCAGCAAGGAATTAAAGTTTCATTAAAATGCCCTTCCTTGTTGGATCGGGCTCGGACTTGCTCCTGAACTAACAGGTCTGTTGCCGTATCTGGAAACTCTTAACCCCACAGGCTTTTCTGAAGGCAGTAACCTTGATTTTATCATAATTGGCTCCGCACAGCCCACAGACACACAGGGCAGGGGTAACCCACAATACCACCGCAATCACCCGCTGACAGGTGTGAGCAGAGCTTCCCTCCCCACACCAACACCCTGGGCTAAATCAGCACCCGCTCCACAGGCTGCACAGGGCACAGCAAAGCGCGTTGCAACAACACGCAAAGCCTGCAACGCTTCGCCGGTAGCGGAGGCTGACGCGGGGTGGAATCACTGCCGGGGTTTTTAATAACACCCCAGCACAAACACCATTATGCAATGGGGAAGATGTTGCAGAGCCGTGATAATGCGCTCTTTGCTTATGGAGGGACTTTTCAGCCAAGTATTGTGCCAAAACCCATGTGGATGATAGGTGATGTCATTCATGTGTCAAGCTCTGTTCTCAGGCCTTGCCTCTGAAGAGCTCCTCACAAATTTCTCTAAATTGGTTTAGAAAGTGATTTAAATTAAAATAGGAAATGGGGCAAACTCTGTGTGGCTCTTCCACTATGACTAACACACACCCCAAGGGACACTCACCCCAGGAGTAGGGCATCCATGTAAAGAAACAAATATTTAAACTAATACTTCAACAAATATTTGAACTATTATTTAAAAACACATTTCAGACCCTTGGTGAGTACAGTTTCATTGCATGAGGAATGCTCCAGCTACACTCAGTCTGCCTGGTCACTGGTAATGCTTTTCAACAGCCTGAACTTAGGAACAAAACAGGTGACTGAGTTTACGTGAAGCCCAGTTTGACATGGAGGATTACTACTACTGCTGTGCCATTATATCCAGAGAAAAAGAAACCAAGTCTTAAGCCAGAGATGAGATTCGCAAATTCTGTGGTAACCTTCTCTTGTTTAAAAATCAGCAAGGGGAGGGAAATTTAGCAATTACTGAAACAACAGAGTGCTAAGTTGCCATTTTTCTAGAAGCCATACCCACAGCACACTGTGAATACAGGGGAGAAAACAATGTTTAGATTAACTATTAGTTTATTTTATCAAATTAGTCTCACAGGCCATCCTCAAGGCAGGCAGTGACACAAAGACGACGCACAAAATGTCAGGTGGATAATGTGATGCATTAGGCCTTTATTAGCTTTCTTTAGTACAGCAGCTGAAAAGAGAGAGCCTACCAGATCGATGAGCTGCCAAGACTGAAGGTCACAAAACTCTACCAAAAGAGATCACCAAAAAAAGGTAAGTGTTTCAGTCTTTTGCACAGAAAGATCAACAGTTAAATAATTATCCCAGCCAGGTAAGCCTGGGAACAGTCCTCTCACTTCTTGCTCAGCAAACAAAAACACCCAAACTTTGTCTCAAAGCTGGGCAGGCTTCTACCCCAACAGAGATTCACTGCTTTTTCATATCTGTCCAGTTCATGTCTTCTGCCACTACTGTTACTGTAGCTTTCTTGATTTTTAGAAAGTTTCTTTTTCTTCATGCTTATGAAGGTTTGTCATGGGCTAGGCAGCATCCAAAGGACACCCTGACTCCAGGCACTATGGTATAGTTTTAAGTTGAGTTTCCATGCTTTAAGCTGTCGCTGCCTTAAAACAGAAGCATGGGAAAGTAAAAATCAATGTGAAGAAGGCTCTACCCTTAGTGCAAACTTCACCTTACTAACATCAATCTAACCATGTGATGACCAAATAAGATGCAGGGTAAACATGCAGGGTTTATGCTTGCTGCCTCTTTTCCTAGGAGTGTTATGATTCAGCATGTTTTCTGGGAAAACCAAACAGGCTTTCTACTTAACAGAGCAAGACATGCCAATTTGGGAGGTTACATCCTTTCCTTATTTTTCTTTTTGTGTCTTTTTTAAGTATGATTAGTTTTTCTGTGCTGGTTTAGCTCCCAGAACTGGTTTACTGCAGGACGAGTTGAGCGCAATTGTCAGCGTTAGGGAGGGGACAGGAGGGAAGCCCAGAGGGACAGTCCCGCTCCTGGTCAGTAGCTACCTATTGTAACTACACTGATCCATCAAAACCACATCAAAAGGCATGGAGGAAGATGGCTTCACCAGCACTTCTCCCGGTTGTCTGCCAAGTGCCCTTGGGATTATGGGCACACAAGTATGAACTGACGAGAAAGATTAGGCAAGAAGTGCTAGATCAGTAAAAAACCCAGACTGAGTAGAGTCACAGTCCAAGGGAACGTGGAAGAGTGAACATCACCACAGATCTAGATGCTTAGGATCAGGTGGTTGGAGAAAGAAAAGTGCTCCTTTTCTTCTCTTCATCTCCAGTGCACTTGAAGTCCAAGGCCAAGTGGACCAGCAGTGTCTGTGAAAGATAGGAGTTATGTCTGGTTTTCAGGAGGGAAATAGCAAGTATCTCAGTTAAACAAATATTCAAATAGAAATCAAGGTAATTGGTATGTTCCTTAGCTAGCAGTCATTACTCTTTCCACAGCAACTGGCAATATACTTAACTGTAACTACAACAAGGAAAAATCAGCTTTAAGTCCCATAAATATCAAGCTTTGCCTCATCACCCACATTACATTACTATAGACAAGTCTGGAGCTTCTGATACATTACATATTTACTTAGCTGTCTTTATAGAAATGTTTGCAGACTCTTAAGAATACATAAGCGTTCCTGTGGACCTAGTCTAGGTGATCCTGCTCTGGCAGGGGAGTTGGACTGAATGATCTTTCAAGGTCCCTTCTAACTCCTGATATTCTGTATTCTGTGTGATTCTGTGATAAGCACATTTTCAGAGTAAAAGATTTTAAATTACTCATACTACTGCAAGTCCTTCTGTATGACGTACACAGCACAAGTGAAGTTTGTTTTAAGAACAGTCAACTGGTACCCTTGACTCGAGGGACCTTTGTGCAATGGCAATCGTCACATAGAGAGTCTATAAAAAGCCCTGTGCATATGAATGTATGTTTAGTGTTAGCTTAAGTTTTTAATGATTTAAAACCTTTAAACTTGCATATTTTCCTGACTTGCTTTCTTGTCTACAACAATTACTGCTGAGACAAGAATAACTCTCAGTCAATTAGTAAGCAGAGAAAAGATGAGAATAATTGTTTCACAACAGCTGTATACACATGACTCTCCAGCTTGATGTGATCTTTGGATTTTTGTGTCACACACACATCCCTCCCTCCTCAGTCATCATCTACTTTCTCTCCAGTGGTACTCCCTCATAATCCTTCTTCTCTGATACACAGAAGTAATGAGTCGGTGATAATTCAGTGATAACATTGTTTTTGTAAATGCAACCTATTGACAGCTGGCCCAGACTTTACTTCCAACATCATAACAAAAACTCCAGTCTTCTGAAGTTACTCTGAACCTTGCACTGGGCAAGTTTTAAAGGAAGAAACACTGTTTCCAACAAAGAGCAAGGTGGGGATTTGGGCAAGAAGTGCTTTTTAGGTTTGGAGGATTAGTTTTCATCAGCAGATATCCCACCCACACCTCCAGACTGGTGGAAGCTCCATCCACAGAAAAAGGACCCTAACAGACTACTAATGGGCACGTTAAAGAAAGAAAAAAAAAGATAAACTGTTTAAAAAGACAATCTAGTTAAATTAGCTTGTTTCATTAAGAAGACTTCAGTTACACAATGGAGAATCCTGACCTTGTTTTGAGCACTGCCACTGCTTTCTCAACCAGCTCAGTGCCATTATGCAGCTGGATTAGAAAGTCCTTCCTCAATCAATTCTTGGTGTGCTGATCAGAAAACATCTAAAATTTGGCAAGATTTAATTACCATGCAAAGGTCCAGCAAGTTGCCAGCTCTCAGAGAATTTTCTGTAGCTAGTTTACACCACATTAAACTAAAGAAAATAACAAACGCTGATACCAACCCAGACTGGCTCCATGTCTGGACCACAGAGCCTCAAGTGTTACTCAGCTTCCTCTTGTAAATGAGATTAAGGCCGGACTTACTTCTTCACTACACATCACACTGGGAAGACTACTGGTAGAGAAATCCCAACAGCCAAAGGCAGCTTGTAGTGTAGGATCACTACACACTTGGCGTCGTCTAAAGTACGTAAGTCGATGATGTCTTGTTAAAATTGAAGCTAGAGCAACTCCTGCTTGATACCATTAGAGCAGAGCACCATAACTAACTGATACTTCACAACATAAGTGATCAAGGGGCATCAGCAGTGCCACTGGGGTGACACCTGCGTGAGGGACAGCGGTCCTCATGAACGAGGAAGAGGAAGAATGCTGGGGGAAATGGAAGACTGTGGCTAGTGCTCTACGGCCCAGATGCTAAAATGAGATCTTCGTGCCTAATTAGTCTTATTACTCAGCTGCCACAACTGCAAGGTTGCTTCCTCTTGATTTCCCTGATCCACAGAAAGCAGTGGAGCTAATGTAAAAAGGTCAAAAAACTGAATCAATAACACTGATCCTCCCAGCAGCGGATTTTCAATAGAGATCCGTTACCACACAGGGGAAATGGCTGAGGTAAGTGTTTAGGAGATGCAATTATCTGTAGCTTTTCCCCATTAAGCCTTGTAACTCTCTCAATGAGAATTTAAGAGCGTACACACTTCAGCTTCTGTGTGAAGTTAATAACTTCACAAGAGACAAACGGTGGAACAAGCCATTCACATTTGTACTGTCAACAAATAAATGCCGCAGAGCAAGTTTTGGGATCCAGCTATTACCTCTAATCACACCTATCTCTATGAATAAATGAAAACTAGTTTGCATTTTTTCCCTGATCATTAGCCTCATTTACATGAGCGTTAGGAGGCCAGTTCTTTATCCATTAGCACAAATTAGGCGATGCCCTGCTGGGCACAGGACTGTTCAGACATGCTGGCTGCGGAGCAGCTGCTCTCCTCTGGTATTGAACGGCGATTAGCATCATGGCACATGACACACTGCAGGGCATATCATGTGTCACACCACGGCATACGACGTTTAATGAGAACCCAAAGCAAATCCCTTCGTTTAGAAAGCCAAGCTCCACTCTG
Organism: Mesitornis unicolor; assembly: GCF_000695765.1. Taxonomy (NCBI): domain Eukaryota; kingdom Metazoa; phylum Chordata; class Aves; order Mesitornithiformes; family Mesitornithidae; genus Mesitornis; species Mesitornis unicolor. The sequence goes on from NW_010157036.1 coordinate 9,503, forward strand.
AACGGCAAGGCAATAATTAAGCACGTGGTCTGTCTTGGAAGAGACTGAAACCCTCAAACAGTGGGCACTTGGTTTTTTGGGACAATGCTAACTACCTGAGGCAGAGCTGTACGTTTTCTTAGTTATTCTAAGCAGCACCAAGTGCAGCCAACTGCCAAATAATCAAATTTAGTCACCTTTTCCAGCAAGACACTTGTACGTTGCCCTTCCAGTTCTGAGCTATAAGACAAAGCAAAGCTTCTGTATCATTAGACCTACAGCGAACATTTAAAGAAAGACACGGCAGCTATGAAAACAGTGCACAATACAAATTCAACTCCTCCAACATGGATTAGTATCACCTTCTTGTGACTACTAACAGTTCTCCAGCAGAATCTTTACATTGTCAGCTTTTCTTATCTGAAAGATGGGTTGACCCTGTATTGCAGAGATTCATTAATTATCTGAATGCTATTTTGACAGTACTGTATAATAGTGTATCGTTGCATTATCAACATTTCCCTACTTTGACACTACTAAATGGAGGTAAAGAAGAACTTTTCACAACAGTGGAAAAACTCATCTCACACTGTTCAAAGGTATGGAGAAACTCTGGTTATTTTACAGGAAAACATGATTCATGATGAGAAGTAACGATGCAAGAATGCTGAAAGGGCTGCTGCCTCAACTCATCCGCAAAGCAGCACGCACAAAATACTGACCACAATTAGCTTCGTTTGTTCTGAATGACTGGAGCTTGATTAGGGAAGGCTTCAGCATGCACATCTCTTCTTTAGACAACCAACAGAAGCAGAATTCACTTTTCCAGCTAAAAAACACGTTTTTTCTCTGCACAGCACTCTCGCTCCTAGGCACTGCTGTAAGCAAAACAGGAGAAACTCTCTGAGGAGAGTGGCCAAGTTTGGTCACTGGAGTTGATCTAATTACTGTCATGGTTGTACATCTGTTTCAAAGAGCAGAGCTAGAACCCTTGTATGGAGGTGTTAGAAGAAATCAGACATCATTAATCAGAAGAATGATGAAGAAGCATAAAACAGCCCGCTGCTTTTTCTGTGCTGTTCACAATACAGTCAACTTTGTAGGAGAACATCACAGTATTAATAACAAGGGGTCAAAAAATTTTACACCTACAGCTCAGCCCATGGAAAGAGCTAAGAAGGGACAAGTCACCTCTCTCTTTAAAAAGGAAAAAAAAAAAACCAAACCACAAAAGGTTTCCAAATTACATGCTCTCTACTTTTTCTCCTCCTACAATTCCAGAGCACAAAGACATTTTTCAGATTTGGTGGCAAGAAGCCACTTCAGAGGCTGGGCTTTGTGTTAAAAGGGTTTTTGTCTTTTAAACTGAAAACAGACCTAGGTTATGCCACAGATCTTTATGAACTTCGTTCCTGGTTTTGATGGCATCAGCTTCCAGAAGGGAAGCCCCAGGAGCAGACAGCTATAGTGTGCAAGGCCACAGTGAGCACTCTGCTACGGGACAGTGCTGAGAGCCTCCAGCCCCCCTTCCATGGGGAACTGGAGAGCATGGATTGGGAGGACCAGAACTGGAGAGCACTCAACTTTGGAAGGTTGGGAGGACCAGCAGGACATGAGCCTTTGGTGCAGCTGCAGCCCATGCGGTGCCAAATACAGCCAGCCACTACAGCCAAGAGGCACTAGGGGTACCTCAGCCCTCCTTTAACGGGAAGGACGCTCCAGCATCTCTGCACTAGTAAATAAAATGGGGCCAGGGCACGAGCTCAAGTACTAACCTGCAGTCACCTACACCATTTCACTCCATGGTGTGGTTTTGAGTACCTGGACACTGTGTGGGATACAAGAAAGGCCATGGACCCTTCCTACCAGGTGGGCCAGAAAAGAGTTGGGTTTGGGTTTTTCTACCCTCCCTCCATAGTCCGAGCTCCAGCTCAAAGCCCAGGCCAAGAGGTTCAAAGCCTCTTTCCTATAGTATCCCGATGCATGCAGCACACACCCTCAGCTCTCTGATGAATATTTCAGAGACATTGAATGGAAAAAAAAGAATCCACCAAAAAGCAACGCCTTCACAAATGGGGTGTGTGTGGTGGGGCACACAGCACAGTGCAACTATGGTCAAGGGCTATGCAAGATGGATTTGGGATCAGGGGATCACTTACTACTAAATGAAACACTACCCAGGCAGATGTGCTCTTGGGCTTCCAAGAAGCCTTGCACTAACTATAAGACACATGTTTAAAATGTGCATTAACAGAATAACTGCTGTCTTCCCTCATTTTTTCGGCTCACATAAGTTTCCTTATAAAACAAAATCTTGAAACTATGACTTACTCCAACCTGAGTGCTGGAAGTAATTACAAATTTCAGTGCAAAACATCAATGTTATAAAATAATTTTTAAAACTCTTCCATCATTTGGAAGCCTTTTGATAGAATCCAATTTTTTATTAAAAATAGCTTTTTGCTATAAACATTTGAAAAGCAAACGCAGAAAGACCATTGTGATAAGACTGAAAAAAAAAAACAAAAAAAAAAACAAAATCAGAAAGATTTGAAACTACTTTTTGGAATTAGGGTGATTTTTTAAATACATCTTACACTTATAAATGAGCTCTAGTTTAGTGTAAATGCAGAGAAGCAAAAAGACTTTCAATGTCATTCACACAGACATTAATTTCAGAGGACACTGCTGTTTTCAATCATGTTTAACAGTGTTAGTTTTTTCTTATTATCAGCAAAACAAAATAAGTACATGCTGAGGACAAGGAAACAGCTTTGTTTATCTTCAAAATCATGTGCTTACCAGAACTAAAGCATGTATTTGCCATATGTCAGCTGCTGCGCCCCTTCTTTAAATTACAAATTCATTAATATATCACAGCAGTGCTATATCATTAGTAAGGAATAAAGCACATTTTTAAAGAGCAATTAACTGGGATAAAACTACTTGGAGAGAAAGGTTTTCCACTGCAGCAGTGTCTTAGGGAGACCAAAGGGGAAATCTGACACGAAGGAATGTCAGCCTGAACTTGATTAATTTGTAGTCAGAGCAATGCATCCCATCCCCACCATGGCAGCAGCTTCCCACGTCACTTCGCAACACCCTTCCTGACAGTTTCCTTTTGTTCTGTGAAAGGTTGCCCAACAGACAGATCTGTTCAGATCGATACATTTAATAAAGCCACATCTTCTGTTATTGTCTCAAACTTCAAAACTCAAACCAGCTGTATTTGATGTGGAGCCTGCCAGAGACGGCTGCTTTGCCAAGCCGATTGCGCGGGCTGAATCTGCAGCGTCCTGGGCCAGAACACGCGACGCCGGCTCCAGTACTCCCACGGACAGCAGCAGTCATGTCACAGGACCCACTGCTGCTCCCTGGGGTGGTCAAACTGGAGATAGTTCAGTACAGACATGCAACAAGGCTCAAAATCAGGTCAAGTCTGAATTTTAGTTTCCTCCTCTTTGCTTTTTTGGTCTTGGGATTTGAGACAAGAAGTCTAATGGCTCAGTTTTATGGCTCAGAAAGAAAAGTCTTGAAAAGCTTGATCCCTGCTTTAAATGAAAGCAGGGTCTCACTGGCATAGAAGAAACCTAGTGCTCAACAGTGTTCTGCTTGTAAATATTATGTTCTTGGGATAAATGTTGTAATTTTAGAGACAAATTTATCTATAAGGTTTAATGTAGAAGAGAGCATTTATTTTTATAGTGAAGTGAAAACAAGTTTATTTCCTGATTATTTTTTTTAAAAGCAATAATGAAAAAAAAAAAACCCAAACCTTTCTATCTGTCATACAAAGATGCCATGACTATCCTCATAGCTCCTCTCCTTTCCCTTGGGAGTTGGGATGCTCAGCAAATTTGGCTCTTAAATCAACATATGTTTGTTATTTGAGTTATATTGTCATTGCTTTCTTTCTGTTCTCAGGAGAGCACATGGCATGGCTACTCTTTCCAAGGCTGGAAGCAGCATGTTTAAAGCGTGAATATTACATTACCCACACGCCTACCAGAACTAGAGAAAAAACACTTCTGCTGCGCAGAAAGACAGACAACTCTAAACATGCTATAATAAAACACAAGGCCTGATAAAAATTCCATTACTTGCTTATCTGGAGGGATTCTTCCCAGTTCAAAGGGTCAATTTCCCAGCAGGGTACTGGTGCTTATCAGCCAGCTCTGCTGAGCCTTTCAATTGCAAAGAGAAGTGTTGCTTCCAACTGGCATGACAATGGCACTATTAAACAGGCACTTCAAAGATATCGATGTTGTAAATGCTTTGATTTTGCCAAGTTCTCTATGCCATCGCTATCCAACCCTTTTTCATGCGGAGGTCAGTCTTCACTAGGCAAATGAAAAGCAGGTAATAAAATAAGCCGTGTGAAATGCAGCAAAACCATCACGTGCCTCTACTCCCAAAGCAGGTCCCCGTGTTTTCCCAGGTACAGAGATGCCCGTACCTGGCCAAGAGAGAAACAGGGCTACTTTAATATAAACTGCCCTGTTGCAGCAAGGGCCAGGACTTGCTTGTAGTATCTCACAAACCTGCAACCCTCCTTCCCCACAGGAGAAAAGGCGGGCAGTGGTATTACTGAGGAGACCTTGCAGGAGTGGACAACTGGAAGAGTAGATCTACAGATCAGCTGCTTGTCTGACACATCAGCCTGGACTCATTCTAAGGTGGCTGTGCAGGCAGAAGAACCAGTAGTCTCTTAGATAATTAAAGGGACACTGGGCTTGTTTGTTATCTTGCTGTTTGTAATGAAGGTGAGGAGACTGGGCACAGTCAGCATGGACTGGTCATTTTCCAGTGATCACAGGGCCAGGTGATACAGATCACACATGTTAAGGTGCATGCGTGGTCACCCAGCATCTGCCAGTTTGCATCAGCACTGGGTGCACATACCTTTATCTAGACTGTAGATGAACAGCCTCAAACTTTCCCCAGCATTTGATCTGTGACCTTTCCTTGCACATAAACCATATGTTTTACTTAAAACTGTCCTACCCTAAGAGCAAGTAGTTTGCACATAGTTCATCCTTTAAAATTCCTTTTGACTTAGTTCTCTCCCCAGTTTCTTTGGAGCAATGTCCCAGAGTCCCAGCCTTGCTTTTTTTCGAGCCAACCATCTGCTTGGATGGAGCAGCATCCTTTGGAAAGAGCTCTGCAATCTCTTTCAAACCTCTGCAGTGCAGTTCCCTCGACCTGTTAGCTTGTAACCCTTGGGACACCGGTAACAAGATGTGCCAGGAAAGATTGCAACAGCCAAGAAGCTTCATTTTCACATGAATGAGGACAGGACAGGAAGCTTTTCAACCAAAACATTTCCTGTCTGATCAACAGGCCAGAGTTTACACATAGGAGTAAACAAGTGACCCACAGCAAACCAAAGCCATCTACTCTAAAACATGGCTGTTGAAAGCACAAGAAGACTATGATTAAATTAAGTTTTAATTCTAAAAAGTAGTTTAAACTCAGATAGGGGTTAGATTCAATCTTCACTAAAGGAATTACCCTCTTTCCAGTTACTCTAGTTCCCTTCAGAAGGGAAAAGGAAACTCATTCAGACCTCCCTTGCTCAGTTTATGCAGCCATGGTTAGGAAGGGCACGGGATGCAGATGAAAGCTGTTACATTATCACACCTCACCAAGTTACACTATACCAGCAGAGCCCCATGTACTTCCCACCTGTCCCAGCAGCAAAGCCATAGGAGCAGTTTATGCCAACACGTGGCACCTTGCAGATTGCAGAGGTGCAGTTCCCTTGGCTTAGCCAGCAGGCAGCAACACAAGTATTCCCCAGCACATACCCATAATACAAGGTGTGTGGTAGTTTGAATAAAGTTGACCAAGGCAAAATAAAACCCCAATCTCTGCTACTGACAGGCTGAAGTGGCTATAACACACAACTCATTAACATTTTGTCTTAGGGCTTTATTCCACCTCTGCTAATGTACATTTATATACCCTCTCCTTCCATGCCCCTGGCAGCAAAGAAGTACAGCTTGTGGCCATGGCTTGCACACACGTAGTCTCTCTTCCTCTCTAGGAAGAGCAGTCTTTCCAGAAAGAACATGCTTTTCAGAGAAAGAGAAAGGCGACAAAATTAGAGGAATTAGGTAGTTGTTTTAAATATTTACACTAGCAATCCCTAATAAAAACACTAGTCTTGTTTCCATCAAATATATTCAGAAAGGGCACTCTCAAAGCTTCAAGGTCGTACATAAGTCTACCAGGTGAGTACTGGTGTGCTTGCACAACTAGCATATACATCAGCAACCCCTCCTCTAGAGCTGCCCAGTTTCTTTAGCCCTCAGCACCAGAGTGCCAGAGGAAACCTGTACAGATAAGTCTTTGTGCCTCTGTAAACACACTGGTTTAGGCATACAGATGTTGAAATAGAGAGCATTTTGATACCAAGCCAGGTACCTTGGCCCCATCAGCTGTACTTCCCCAGCCCTCTACTACAGGCGCTCTGCCAGAGGAAGCTCTAAACCTGTGCCCAAGAAAGGGTTTATTACTCCAGTGGCTGTCAGGGAGCATCCAGCCATTTCCCTCCATTAGCAATTAGATGCAACAGATTAATTTCTTCCTTTAGAAGAGATTCTAAGCCAGTATTACTGAAAAATGATCCATGATCCTCAGGGATCTAACAAAGTTTAGTAGGCTTCACAGCAAGAAAAAAGCCTAAGACTTCAAGTTTAGTAAGTACTACATGCACTCCAGAGCCACGAGCTTCCACATATATTGCACACATCTGTTTAAAACAAGTAATTTGGAGGGCATTTAATCACCATGCCATTGTGCACTGGTTTTGGCAATTTTTACAGCAGAAAAAATATGAGACAGCAGGCTAAGATGCATGTGTAGTTTTTAATTCAAGGAGAACAGTTACTTTAATGTCACTCTTCAACAGACACAAGCAGGGACCTGACTGAAAAGCTTAGTTACAATCTCATCAGTTAATATCTACATGGCTTTCTTTGACAACACTGCTTTAACTGCAGTGCAACCTGTTCTGTAACTTTGAGGAAAAAAACCCAAAACACTGAAATAAGATTTCGCAATGTTCAACTTCAATGCCTAACTATAGTGTAAAATATAAGTAAGCCTGCATAGCCCTGGGAACCAAACAAAGCAAGATGATGTATGTAAAGGTTTATCAGAAACCGATAATTAGGTTTTCTAAAACAGTTACTACTGATCTAGAAGAGCTGATCTTTTCATTAATGTCATTATCTTAAGTTACTCCATTATCACCCATTTGGCTTTTCTCATGTTGATCATCACCTTCTAAGTACACCTCCCTAAGAAAAGCCTTGCTGGAAAGTTCATTTGATGGTGTCAGTAAGAAGAAAGTTTTACATCCTCCATTGCAGTTTAAGGTTCACAGTTGCCCACTTGTTTCCTGGAGGAGTGCTTCAAAGTGAAAGACCAGCCTAATCCATCCAAAAGTCTGGGGGGTTCAAAACTTAGATATGACTCCAGATGGAGTCAGTGAAGAGAATAAGACATACCCTTTGCCATATGGCTGCTGGGCACCTTGCCAGCCGTAGCTCAAGAACCAGTGCTTGAAATGGGAAGATACTGAGAGTTACAACCGTCTCAGACAGGACCCCTGAGCACTTGCATCTGCAATGATGTGCGTGCCTACACCAAGCAACAGATCAGAAGCAGAGATTCATGAGTTAGTGGAGACTCAGGGTCATAAATCCACATGACGCAGTGCAGCTGGAGAGTCAGCCTGGGCCAGCAATGATATAGCTGCATTTATATGGCTCTGGTGCTGCTGAACTTGGATGTCTCTATTGCATATCCCCCAGCTTCTGCTTCCAAGGAAGTGCAGCCAATCTGGGAACAACGGGAACACACATCTGGGGTCTAGAAATGCTCCAAGTCAAAGCTGACAGGATGAATCACCGTCTTCCTGCCAGCTAAAGGATAGAAGAGATTTAACAACCAACCTCCTTCCCCTTCCCCATCACCATTCCCCAGCCTAACAAGCAGCTGTGATACCTGGGAGGAGAAACGTGGGTTCAGGTGAACAGGAGAGCTAAAGCAGACAGTTTGGATCAGGAAACAGATGCTCATAGAAGAACAAAAAGATATCAAAGAAAATGTTAGAAGTGCAAAGCTGTTTGAGGGTAAATTTCAAATAGGACTTCAGTCCTTGACAAAAATCAGAGTAAACTCAAAAAGAACTGTTGCTTTCAGTTAAATCTCTGAATACCAGTGAAGTGTTGACAGCTTCAGAAGCAAACAGCACTGATCTACCAAATAGCCTCAAAATTATACTGAAGCTTTATTTTAATGAAGTCCAATGGGATAAGCAAGCAGCACAGTCAGCGCTGGCAGTGTTGGGAAAAAGCCAACACCAAAGCAGCAGATTGAGCTGGAACTCAGAAATTGGGAGGAAAGCTTCTCAGGGAGGCCCATAGCCCTAGGCCAAAACACAAGGCATTGCTGCACAGAGTGGGGAAGGGAAAGGCAACAGAAGACAACTTTCATTAAGCCAAGTAAATCACTGGAACTACTTACAGAGAGTGAAAAGTATTGGGAAGAGAGGTCTGACCACACACTGCACGCTGTTTGAGGCTTCTTTACTTTCCCTTCCCTCTTCTTTCATATTTAAGAGTTAATATTGAAGCAATACAATCACATTTTCTTTGTTTTGCCCATTTGAAGTGCTTTCTTTTTGAGCACAGGGAGCAGGAGGCAGAGAAAAACCACTACGCTGTCCCCCCCACCTCTGCTCCCCACTGCACTGGTTTGAAGGACCCTGGTCCCCCAGGCTCCAGCAGTGCCAGGAGATCCCAGGAGAGGGACAGTAGGAGTGGGCTCAGTAACAACATCTGCATTTCCAAAGGCTGCTCTGCCCGTGAAGACACTGCTGGGGCAGAGCCACCTTCTCCCAAAAGGCAGAGCTTTCAGACCAGTGAGCCAGAAAGCCATGGTATGCCACGGTTAGAACGGACTGGCTGCTCAATGGGGAACATGCTCTGCTTTACACACAGCCTGGCACCTCCTGCTCACCCCCAGGAACTAGGGACGTCCAGCACCACCACAGGGTTTTGCATCGGATTTCTTTCTGCTTAAAACCTCATGAGGCTTCAGCTCTCGACTACTTTGCGATGGCAACAAAATCCCCGACAGCCTGCCTGGCAAGATGAGGACTTGCCCCATCATCAGTCTTACTATTCAAAGTGACACACATACAGGCCTTATGATTCCTCTCCCCAGGGCCATCTCGATTTTTTACAACTCCATTGCAATACTGATCCAGACACACTCCCTCTCTTTCATTTCAAAAGATGTAAAATGAAGTAATCGCAACACTTGGGTTACTATTCTCAGGACAGGAGTCAGAAGTGCAGGGAGGGAAAGATCTTGAGCCAAGACAACAGGGAAGCAGAGCACACAGACTGTGAGCTACAAAGACGACGCAGCTACATGCTCTCACTATGCATATATATAAGATATTCACTACATGTGTGTATATGTATGGACACACATATGCAAGACTACATGCAGGCAAGAGAGCACTTAAGGACACAACAGTAGACAGGCTGAGACAAGTAGGTAATAACACAATTTAAAAGAGAAAGCTGACAGCTGAAAGATGCAAAGTAGTTTATTCCAAGAAGTACCTCCATCTATTTTATGGTGGAATAATTCATTTTGTATTCAGTAAAATTTGTTTCCAGAGTAATTAATGCAAACAGGTTTCAAATAACTTTCTTAATTATTTGTGTGCATACAAGATGAGTTTGACCTGAAATAAGTTAACCTGAAATCCTTGCCAAGCTTAACAAGCCTTAGATGTTGGTTTTTTGTTTTGTTTTGTTTCTTCTTCCTTCATTTTATTCTATGGCTAGAGCCTAAATAGCTATCACTATAGTTTGTGTAAAGCCATGGCTGCTTTCTTAAAAAGCCAGGTGACACAGGTCCTCCAGCTGCCCAATTTGCTGCACTCTGCAGCTCTGAGCCAGGTGTGGACTGCTGAAGGACAAGCAAATCCTGCTCCACTCAAACCAAGAATCATCCACAGAACTTGCATTTCATAAGGCTTCACCAAAGAAGAAAAAGATTCACCTCTCTCACTGCCAGCCCCGAAATAGGCTCACTGAGTGTGCAAACTCACACTCGCTCTGGCGAGCAGCACAAAGATCTGTTTTGTCTCCACCACAACTTTTCCATTCACTGGGAAGCCTGAATGCAAGCACGTATCCCTGACCACATTTCGCTTCACCAGGGCAAACAAATCATGAAGACTCCTCTCCCCAGCAAGAGAGATTCCTGGAGCTCATCTTTGGAGCTTTGTCTGTGCTACATTTTCAGTGCACAGCATTAAACACACATGAATTAAATTGTCAAACAACATTACCTCCCCCCTACCTCTCCAAAAAAACCCTCGAGAAATCCTGCATCTCAAACCACATCCTTATTAAAAAAAATTAATAAGTAAATAGTCAGAAGGGTGTGTGCAAACCACTAAACCGAAATTCCTAAACTCGAATCCTTTCCAACAATAAAACTTTCTGCTTCTGCCAAACCACTTGGTCCCTCTGTTTCACTTTCTTTACCGTAAAAAGGAGAATGTGGCTTCCTCCACTTCACTAAAGCAGTCTGTGGACTTGACATTTATAGTGTCCTTTTCTGAGTAATCTTTTCTTAGTTCCAAATCACTTTCACACTAAAGCTTCAGGTGTTGCCTAATATAAATCTCAGGTGATTGTACAAGCATTAGCTCTTGTGCCATTGTCATAAACACAGGATTATCTGCTTTTTGCTGGTGTTGACAAAACAGCTGGAAAAAAAAATAGGTTGGATTTTCTTGAGGATTGGAAAGACAGAAAATAGAGCATCTTGCCACCAAAAATGCCACTGCTTTTTTGAAAAATCTATATTGTGAAGAACCAGAAAAGCAGTTCAGCCAAACTGCTTCCAGGCTTCAGCACTTCATTTGAAAGATCAACCTCCTTCCTGAGAATCCAGAACTTGGAGAAAGTGTAAGTATGTATTTGCTCCAATATCTTCTCATCATGAAAAAAACCTAAAGTATTAAAAGGAGAATATATTTTCAGTTAGTCATTAAAGAACTAATTAATACCTTTTGATACTTCAGTGATGTAAATTTTGAAGAAATTTCTTGCCCCATACCTTGGTAAACCTTCAAAAACACACACTGTGGAGAACCTGACAACTAGTCCATCAAGACTGAGGTAACCAACCCAATGCCCTCTGTACCCAAGGCAAAAACCTATTATTTAAAGAATATATACCACTTAACTGCAACCATTTTTAGGCCTCCTGCTTCAAGGTATGAAGCAAAGGTGGCTTGAGAGCAACTTCAAAAGTGTCTTCTGCAGGCTACCTTTACAGCAATTGTTCCTGTGGGTGGATGCAGGTAAATAAGAGTTCCTGTTCCTCAGGGTTTCATATGGAAACATTTACTAAGTTACACCAGCATAAAGGGCTGTAAAGTCTCAGAACAAGCCTTCTCCTTCAACATTAGATACTTAACCTCAGATTTTATTTGTAATTAAAATGTTCCACAGGAAATAATAACTATAGCCTTAATTAGGTAATGAAACCTGCTCTTGAAGACTTATGTAATGCAAAAGAACAATCACACAGATGGAAAAGTTTAAACCTACTAATTATATACATGCACAAGTTACAAGAAAAAGCTTATTTCTTAAATCTCTTATTTTAACTTTGGCAAAATTACATGTTCAAAAAATCAGCAGTTGTGCATCTCAAGTGAAGAGCTTCCTAATGCAAACCTTTCATATCACAGTGCTGCACTAAAAGCCACACTTATTAACTCTCCAAGAATTAGAAGACTCAGAAGAAGTAAATCAAAGATTCACAGAAAGCTGAAGTCTGCTTTCAAGATCCTCTTGTGCTTAGATGTGCCAGGAGTTCAGAATAACTTAGCTTTGGATGACTGTAGATGTTCCTTCCCTACCTGTCTGTTAAATCCCTTTCTAAGATGAGTGCTAATAAGGATGTCCTGCTGTTAAACTGTCCTAGTTTAGAGCTATAAAAAGGACAAGGATTAAAGACGGTGGGGGAAAAAAATCAAGTACAATTATTTTTCATAGTGGATAAGTGTTTGTACAGTTGTAAATGAGCTTTACAAACTTAAGACAAAAGTTTGCCTTATACTGAGCAGTCTTACAGATATTAAAGGGATTTTAAAGTGGGTGCTTTTCATTCTCTTTTGTAACTTGTTGCTCAAAATAGGTACAGCCCAAGTTGGTATTTGCATCTCAAAATATGCAAATAGGTCCTATGATCTACCTGTGGTTTCATGAATCTGAAAAAACATAATCGTAGTTATACCTATCTGTATAGGAATGCAATTCCCTAAAACACTTAGATTAGTTTACACCAGTGTCTCAAGTAAACAGTCAGTGGTATTTTAGAGGAAGTCAGTCAGTTCTCGAAAGCTTTTTAAATAGCCTTGACTTGCCTCACACAACTTGGACCACAGAAAGGAAGAAAACATTGCTCTTCCAAACAGCTCCCTCTACTGATTAAATCTTCACACTTTGTCATACTGCAGGACATTTACAGAAAACCATTCAGCCATACTGATTTTAAAAGAAGGTCAGAAATACTTCAGTGTTATTATATAAAATACTTAAGTATCAAGTCTCAGGAAACAAAAAAAAACCAAAACCAAAAACAAAACCCAAAAACAAACATCCAAACAAGTCAGTCTTGTGTGCCCAAAAGCTACTCAGTTCTATGAAACCCCTGGGGAAAAAAAAAACCCAACCCTAAATTAATGTATCCCAACCAAAACAAAACTAACCATACTGAAACCTCATGGAGAACTCCAGCTTTTCTGAGGCTGGGACAATAACAATTTCAAACTTATTCATATTTACTAGCCAGGGTTTCCCAGATATGTTAAATAGTTTGAGATCTGACCTAATCAGCAAGGATTCATTTGTGCTCATTTAAATGATACAAGAGTATGGTGGTATAAGAATAGTGATCATCAGCATCTGTATTAATACTTCAAAATTACAAGTCATGGTCAGGTTGGATCTGCTCTTTCAGGTGAGTCTAACTATAAAACTTAACTATGCGTAATGTGCTTCCTTCCTGTCAGAGCTCACTCCATGCAGCACCTAAGACCCTAGACATGCGCTTTCCTCACTTTCTGCAGCGTATTAGACAGCAGTCAACAACTGCTCTTTGAGGATGGTTGCTCCCAAGGATTTGCCTTAACTTATTAAAACTGTGCAGCCTGCAGTTTATTCCTACCTCTTGGGTCTCCTATTCTGGTACTGGACCACTGAGTACCACAGGAGCAGCTCAGTAGCCCTCCATTCTCTCTTACTTCCTGTGAATGGCATGGACTGAAATACCCATGGCTTAATGGTGTGAGGCCCCTCAGCGTGTAACAATTATTTTATTCTAAGATCAGTGGAAGGAGCTACTAGGAGTAACAACACTTGTAGAGAAATAAGAAAGCCATGCTTCACAGCTGCTTTCTCTCCAGCCCAAAGGCTGCATTTCTGACAGCAAGATGACCACACAAGTGCTCACACAGCTTTTGCAGCCAGGCTCTGGCTACCATAAGGCCTTTATCTTGGCCTTCCACAAACAGATCTCCAGTCACAGGGAAGCACATCCTATGCATCCTTTTTTCTTACTCAATTTCTGTTTAGATTCCTTCCCCTT
>NW_010157036.1:23210-35066 GCF_000695765.1 Mesitornis unicolor
CCTACAGATATCCTGGAATTCATGAAACAGATGCATAAAAATACCAACACACTTCTCCTAAGGAATATCAATTATCTCTAGCTTCAGAAATGTTGATGTCCTTTGGGAATGGCTAGACAGAGCCATCTCCTGGCTAGACAGTAGACAGAAATTCTGTAAATGTACACCTTAATGTCTGTGAACAAGCTATATATCCATCGCACGAGAAACCCTTTGTGCAGATTCAAGGATTGGTTTCAAAGGAGAGTCTTTATATCAGCATACTATAGTTCCTCAAAACAACCTGTTGGTAACTACACAAGTGTTGGAGAACAACCCATCCTGTTTGCTACTAGGTTTTTGGAGAGTATGGACATGAAATTAACAGCAGCTCTGAGGAAAAAAAAAACCCTAAATCTCTACTGCTGGCTTTAGAATCACTGACACAGCAGTTAAGCTTTGTCTGTCTGTCCTTGATGGAAGCCCCAGAAGGACATCCAGAGTCCAGGAGACAAATCACATGCAAGTCTGGTCAGTGTTATGAGGCATCCCATCCCGCAAACCTGTCTGATTTCCTTAGGTATAACACAGGGATAATTAAATTCAGTTACCTTGACTTTTCATGATCAATTGGTAAAAACAAGTAACAGCTATGTTTTAGGGATCTTGCTCAGTCTATATGGCTAAGTTAACAAGATGAGTTTAACCCTATTTAAGTTTCTAAATACCTCATGTTGTGGATTTGCTTTCAAAAAAAATAATAGAAATAACAGTATTTTTCAACTGCATTCAGTCTTCTGCTTCAGTAGGTTTCAAAGCTGTAATTACTGCTTCTTAGACAGAAGCCAGTATCAGAACTCCTTCTAAAATCACTCCTCTGCACAACATAACTACAACCTATATGCAAGAGTAATCCTCCTATTTGTACCAACTTGGAAGAAAGACATGAAGCACAGCAAACAAGCTACTGCCTTTGAACTGAGCATATCTCTGGATTCCTTGTTAAACCAACACTCAGGGCTGGTAACAGATATGAGAGGTTACAGATAAATAAATGGATTTTGTTAAATTAATGGTCTTTGTTAGCTTTCCCTCCACCTTAAAAAAAAAAGGTATTTCCATCTCTTCTGAATGGTTGCAAACATTGAGTCACCCATAAATATAAACAGTACAAACACTACACACACATTAGTGCAGGTATGGAAAGTGCCACAATTGCTAGGCTGAAACCTAGTGGTATCATGAAATAAAGTAGAATAAGGAACTTGCCACGGCAGCGAGAGCGATCCATCATCAGTATCTTCTCCTGATTGTGAGTGCAAGGAGTAAGTACCTGCAGCCCTTTGAATCAGATTCTACTTTATATTGCAATATGTAAGCTTTCACCTCAGAGGGACCAAATGCTTTTAGATCCTAGTTCTAACAACAGCTGAGCAACTCTCCTTCTGCTCCCTTCTCAAAGGCAGATGAGGCTCAGAAGTATCTTACAATGCACTCTTCAGCCACCACAAGGGTGATCTACTGTCATTCTGAGGAAGTGTCAAAACATAGCATTTCCAAGGTCTTGGTTTTCCTGTTTACAACCATTCATATGATGGCATCAGCAGGTACAGCCATGAGCAACAGGAGCTGCCTGTGGCCCTTCACCAGTCTGGGCACTGTCTCAAAGCGGATCACGTAGGCCATAGTTTGGGGACCTTGGGCAAGAGCAGTGTGTGACCAAGGTCGATGGAGTGAAGCAGAGTGCTCTGGTCCTGTGCTAAGGCTGTGGTTCCCTCCTACTCAGTGCATAAGCAACAGCGAGATCATTGGAAGCATTTCACGTAGGCAGTCTGGCAAGTCACAGATGTCACTTTCAAGTAACACAGACATTATTCATAGCCAGTCACTGCTTGCTATCTACAGATAACTGATTGCATTCAGACCAGATTGGAAACAACGTTGGCTAAAAAAAAAAAAAAAAAAAAAAAAAAGAAAAAGAAAAAGAGCCAGACAATCTGTTCTCTCAGAGCTCCAGCCATTCCTGCACGCAGAAATTGGAAAGGCTTCGACAGCTGGGACCCACACTGGAGCACAGTAGCTGCCCCAAGTCGAGAATACGGCAAGATAATGCATTACTGGCCATGCGCTGTAGAAACCTCAGCAACTGGCATTGCAGCCTGCTGTTTACTGCAGCTGGAGAACCCGACAACGTTATTTTCCAGTCCTTGCCTGCTCTGTGTTTGTATAACCATTTTTTAAAGCATCCAGACATTCTGCACACAGTATAACACTAGACAAGATCATAGAACAGTTCAACTGGCCATGTGGAAGATACATGGCCCATTTTGCATTTTTTAATTGCATGAATAAATCTGGTGCTTTTCTTTTTTTCCTTAAGCTTTATATTCACAAGAGTACACGTGAAAATTTAAAACACAGTAAGTACAGCGCAGATCATCAGCAATACAGAGGGCTTCTGTATCAGCCCATCATCACTTAACTAGAAGTATCACTTCAAATGAACTGATTTCTACACCTATTATATTTTTGGCTTCACCTATTATATTCATGGCTAAAGCATGATGTGGCCTACTTATTACACAGCTGCAATAAGGATCTTCCTTCCCTACAAGCAGGATATAATAAAGGAACAATTTTTGGTTAGTAATTCATAGCCACAACTTGCCTGGATCAAGTTTAATTGGTTTAGTTCAGAAATGTATGAAGTTTTGATACCATCAGTTTTTGGAACTCTCAATAATGCACTGCAATCGAGAAGTTTGTTCTCTGAAATAATATACAAATATTTTTTAAAATGTAGTTGCGTTCACAGTATTTAAAAAACACACTAAATTTAGCGCCTGATTTTTTAAATAACTTCACCATTACATCACAAAGCTGAACTATTAACAAAATGTTTTATGCAGATATCTATAAAACTTGTGTCAGAGCATCATCCTTTAAACAACCATTACTTAGCTTTAATACTCTATGACGCTTCTCCTCCTTGAGGAATTAGTCTCTGTCAATATGAAAACCCAGTAACTTAGTAAAGCTGAACAAGGAAGTAGCATACAATTTGGCACTGCACTTCTCTACAAGCCCTCAGATGTAGGGCCTCCAAAATCCCCATTAAAAGCATAGTAATGGACATGAATGCATTAAATGAATGGAGTATGAATGCATAAAACTTTTTTTAACAGCCTTGTTTTTCTACTTTTGTACACCTAATGTACACAAGCTGTTCATAATCACCAGATTTGAGTTTGTGGGTACAATACAGATCAAGCCATCAAACTGAGGGCAGAACACACAGGAGACGTTTATGAAAGCATACAGCACAATCACACTGAAGAGAGACCAATTTTAGCATTCAAGACCTAGCAAGTTCCAGCCATTTTTAGAGGTTGATGATTGCTGTAAAGCATTCCTAAATCTCTTGCCACTGTCGTTTTCAGTCCTTATGTGCATCAAGATCAGTAGGATGCCAATGAGACACACAAAGTCAAACTCTCTTCCTTTGGAAAATGTAAACTCAAGAGCTGGAATCTTCCTGATACTTTAAAAAAAACCCAAAACAAAAGCAAAAACCACACCACACCAAGCAAAAAGTAAACCAGAACAAAAACCCAAACAACACAAACCAAAATAATTTATAGCGACCTAGAAAAAGACTCGGAAGTCCGGATGGCAAACTAAAAACCAAACACACCATTGACTACATACAGAATATTTTGTTGATTTTTTGTTTTATTAGGAATTAATTCCATCCCACTGCCTATCACACATTAAAGAAAGGCACTAAAGACAAAAAGTTATCAGGTTTTATCAACAGGAAAAACATTTTAAAAAAGCCTGTCATGTAGGAGACTTCAGCTTTAGTGATTACTTTCCTCATCCTAGATCTAAAAGATCTGAGGGTAGGTGTTTTTTTCCCCAGGGCATGTACCTTGTACCTACCATCTGTGCTAGGCCCATCTTTATCCATGGTTTAAACTGAAACGTCCCTTGAAGTGGCTGAGAGCTACCCACGCCACACTCCACTCCCTCCACTGGGGAGGGGCAGGAAGTTTTAGCAGAAGCCAGAAGTCACAGCTGTGCAGGGCAAAAGGGTTCAGCCCCCAATAAACTTAGCACCACCAAGAGCAGTAACCACAGGTAGTTGCATCCCCAGCTATTTTAGCGCATGCCAACATCTCTGAGGACCATTTCACTATTAGGAAAGGAAGAAGTGGGCTAAGTTAAAGAGAGCAAAAAGAGAAAAGTAGGGCATAAAACCAGGATAACTGGGGACTTTTCAGACACAACTTAAACCCACTGATGTCTGGGATGCTGCAGGGACTCTGCCTTCTTTCTCTGCGCTGACCACACGCAGCCTCCTCACGCCAGCACTGGCACTCAGCTGATCGCATGGTGGAACTGTTCAGGAATTTAAACAAGCAGAAAGTTAACTCTGCCAAAAGACAAAGAGAAAAAAGTGAAACTTCCTGTTGATTTGATTCCTTAAATCAGTTCACCATGAGGTCAGACAAGCAGTAATGCCACTGCATGGGGACAGAGAGACCACAGCAGCACTTATCTAAATAGTGCTCAAAGCCAGTGGAACCGGGCCCTTCAAGAGCGCTTTTCCCTCTGCCGTTCTCAGAACGTTATCATTGTATTCATGCCAAGTGATTCCACTTTCATTGATACCCTGAAACTTTCTCTCCTTCTGCATTTGCACATTGCAGCTAGGGAAGAGGAAAACACAAAGGTAAGTTCACTGTAGGTAGGAATTAGCTGTTCATATTAGTAAAGAGCACTGGAGTTTTAAGTATAACACATGAACTCCTGTGGCCAAAATATCTGAATACCTGCTCCATAAAAAAAGAATTAAGCAGTGATTAACAACTTACAGAAAGAATAATGAAGTTTTACTTACCCAGAAAAACGTAACCTAACTGAACAGCATTAGACTCACATGCTGGCCAGTAACACACACAAAAATATGAACAAGTTTCCTCTTGAGGCGGGATTTGAGCACCGGTGCAGAACAGTGCAGTTCCTCAGAAGGACGTGTTTTCCCTGTGCAGCCAGTTCACCTGACAGTGCCACCAGGCTCGCTGGCAATTATGCTCAGATACCTTGAAGAGTCCTCTGATCTTCTCAGATGCCCAGAAGAGGCATAGGAATCGAAGGACTGCCTCCATGACAATACCCACCCAAATGCAACTTCCACTAAATCACTGAAGCATCTTGGGGCATCTGATATTTGAGTTGTTATTGTTCTTTACAGCGTAGATTTATCAAGTCCCCATTAACGCCAAATCACCTGGAAGGAATGCACACAGAAAAATTTTGCCTGAAAGGGTATGAACGTGCAACTTCAGCTGCTTGCAAGGGAGCATGATGCAGATGTGCTGAATATAAACCCAAAGCAAACTCTGAGGTTCCAGCTGAGCCGCAAGAACTGGATTTCTACCTATTGAGAATGACCAGTTTCTCAACCTTATTTCATACCATGCAGATTCAGGAGATGACAATCTTTATTACCTTGTATATATATTTTCCTCTGGAAGTACTCTAGGCTGGGACTCACAGTCAGTTGTTTCTGAAGACTTTACTGTACACATTTTGAGAACAAATCCCTGACCATTCATGGGCCATGAACATGAGTACAGTCTGCTCTCCCACATGATGGTCAAGTCTCCTTAGCATATCAGAGCTCAGTTGTCCATCACTTATGACATGTCTCTAAACACCATGAAGTCTAGAATTAATTAATACAGCTTCCAAATTAATATTTTAGAGGTTGTTTTCAAAATAAAACCAACTCAGAGCCTAACTGAATCTTAATCACCTCCTAACAGTGCTGGAAGATACTGTTAGTCAAGTGCCACTCAGACTACTTCAGCAACCAGGCATCCAAAAATGAAGGAAGCCATTCAAACAGGTCAATGTACTCTTTGCCACTGATCAGGATGAAGATTACACCCTCTTAGCATCCTCAAATAATTCCTATACATACAAGGGAAGGAAAGCCGGAGACTTCTATTATCCCCATTCTTCCAGTGGGAACATGCGATTTACTAAAGACATTCTAGGTTATGAAGACACAATTTGTAGAGACACTGGCTTATTTACTAAGAGATCTGCTGGCTGCATGCTGCAGAAGTCCAAATGTTGAATCTGGTCAACCCTGCTTTGAGAGAAGATTAGATCAAATGATCTCCTGGGGTTGTTTCTAACCAAAATGATTCTACAAAAGCACCTGTAGTTTCTCCTGTGGGGAACACAGTGAGTAAATATGCCAGCTCTCGCACAGGATTTGTTTTGGGTTTGATCTGGCACAAATAAGTGTGAACGATAAAGTAAGTCTAAGGGTCCAAAAATCAGTCTTCCAGTGATCCATGGGTGTGAAGACAGATGCTTCACAATTGTGATCAAACTCCCCCATGCAGAATGGAGGCTGTTTCAGTTTGGTGAGAAAACGCTTGAAGCACTACACAACTGTTGTCCTCTTAAAATGAATTTGTAACATTTTGAGCATGATGCCCATTTTATTGGCTTTTTAAAGCAAATTGTAAGTGATACAAATGTACAAGCACTGTGCATACTTCAGTGAGTTACAATAGCTTTGTACGTTTATGAAGTTACCCTTTGAAGTGCACAAGTTCCACTCAGGTCACAGCTATACAGCCAGTTCATTTCCACCTGCATTGCATCACTGTCAGTTTGTTTCCATTCAAATTAAAGGAGGAACTGTTCGAAAAGTAGATAAGGTTTCTCTTAATTACTTTCTCTTCTCCGTCTCTCCAGATTCTCAGTGAATTGATCTTTACCTCTTGCATCTTTACAGATGTATGCTAAACCACTGCATTCCCATGAGTACTATTTTCCCTCTGTAATCACCACTGCACTCAAGTCCTCGAGAGAAGAGAAGAATAGACCCAAGTTAACCAGTAGCTGGAAAGAACATATGCAATACTTTAGATGGCATTGAGACTAGTTATTCAATAAGTTTCACTTTCTAAAGGTCTTCAGTAGGAAAAAAAAGGACTGGGAGGAAAAAAAGAAGAAATAAAATTAAAAAGCACATTAACGCTACTACTCTATCCCAATAACAAATAATATTCCACACCAATACTGCAGTAACATTTTATGGAACAAGCCAAAAGTAAAATGAACAGATGCAGCTTATGCATAATCTGTAAATTGAGTATAAACACTTGAAGAACACAATTGGATTTTTTTTAAAGTGACATTTTTGCCTTTGTTAGGGTACAGATGTGGGATTAAAAATGGATTTGGTCTTAAGGGAGATGCTTCTGAAGACACTGTCAGTAGTTGCCAGACTTGTCAAGTCTGATTATTTTTACACAAGGTGAATTTGCTCAAGAGCTGCCTTCAAGAAACATCAGCTTAGAAGAGTTAAGAACTTCAGGGTCAGACGTGCTACAGAAGATGGCCTTTTTCAGTGTTTTAGATCTTAATTTTGTGTACGAGATAGATTATCCAGCAGCACTATATACTTGTGTGAAGCTTTTTGTCTAGATGCTGCCTTGATGCACCAAAATGTGTCTTTACAGAAGCAGCTCAGAAACTAGGTCTGTCAGGTGAATTCAGTCCTACTGAGGAGGGCAAAAAGGACAGCCAGGGACAGTAGATATATGCATTTCACAGAAAGGGACAGAGTATATTTTAGGTTTTCAACAACAGATGGTTTTATGAAGCAAAGAGGTGCTGCGTGGACACAGCAATCAGCAGCAGTCATTCACGCAATGCAAGTATACTTGAGCTTCCCAAAGAAACAACCTGTCCTTGTTTTTCAATGCATTTTGTCTTATTTCAAGAAAGATCTTCGACATTTAGCACAAGCTTCAGTGAAGAGGAAGAGCTGCCCACCTTTTAAAGAGACCTTTTAAGACTGACACAGCACTGAGATGAGAATAATTGTATTTACATCACTAGGCTCTTCTTGAACTAACAATCCCTCCAAACAGTCTGTTCTGGTCACAGCAGTACTTCTGGAATGTCAACTGCAGACTGTTGCCTGTATTATTAATTTTCTGTATTCCTGTACTACTCTTCACACACAGGTCTACAGACCTGTCCACTCAGAGGCGGAAGAAGCATTACCTAATCAATACAACCTTCCTAAAATTTACACTAGAAGACTTAAGAACAAGAATCCCACAGGACTGGAGCCTATCATCTCCTCTAGTCATGCGGCACACTGCCAGACATGATTAGAATGTGGTAAGAAAAGAATTTTAAAAACACTGAAGATCATGTACAGGAAGCAGCCTTAGGGTTATGCCTTATCAATCCAATCTACAGTCTAGCATTGTCACTAATAAGAAATGGTCAGTCAGACAAAACATTCAGCTAGTGCTTACAGCGAGACTTGTGCATTCTAAGTTCCAATAAAAGTATCTGGACTTTTAAATGCAAGTTGTATTTGCTAAGAAATCTAGTCTTTCATTAATATTATAAGAAAAACTGAAAATGCAAGGGCCATTTCCATTCCTCCCTTGTACTAAAGGTCTCAGTCTATTTGTCATTCTTACTACTGGGCAAAATTATTTCTAGTAATTTGCTATTCACACACTTTTGGTGTAAAATATGTCCATCTTTGATCCTTGAAGTCATATTCTTGAGCAGGTTGCTCAAGACCAAGAAGATGATTACAAGCATAACGTACTTTATCATTACCTACTGAATTCCAAAGCACTTGAACTGCTGATGTTCAAAGGACTGGCATCTCAGATACAACTATGTTGATTTTAATGCTTCCTCACATTTAAAGTTTTTATTTTTTTGAAAGTTATCGTTCAGGCATATTTGAAGCTGTGCATCATCTGATGAAAACTGAATGCTAATGGAATAACATTCAAAAGTTTGGGGCTAGTTTTCCTTTTTAAAAGCTCATTTCTCTATGGCAACTTTGCTACCTCATGATTGTGCAATAAAACAAGCACCAGGGCTGAGCAACGCTTCAGCTGTCACTTAAGAGACTTCTGTGCTTTTAGAAAATAGGAGTTGATAATTTTTAGTTTTTGGTTGGTGAGTTGGTGGATGGTTGTTTTGTTTTTACTTAGTTACCTTTGCTGTTGGCTAATAAGTACTTCCCAGACTGGACTCATTTGTACAAATTTGACACCAGTGTCCTGTGATTCCAAGCTGTACTTTTGAGAGTCTCTCATTACATGTTGATTTTCATTCCATTTTAACAGCTTATAAGATGCTCAGCATCACATGCCCAACTCCCCATCACCCAATGGTAAAGCCAAGTACTAGGAAGTCTGCACTTCACAGCAGTTCTTGCTTCCATAACCTTATGTTGTGCTTTTGCCCAGTCAAGAGGCAACTAGCAGCATACTCTGTTCAAATCCAGAACAGGGAGACAACGGCAGTAAAAGAAACCTTACAGAAAATACAGGAACCATGGCATTTTTCCAGTATGAGAGAGTGGAACAGCCTGTTCCCATCACCAGCTTATTACTGTAACAAACTGATATGCAGGTGTGAACAACAGATTAGATAGGGACTATAGACTACAGACACTTTAATTGTATAATTAAAACCTGACATTTTTGTGCAATTATAGCTTCTTCTCAGGACACAGGAAACAGGAACACCACACAGAAATAGCCATATTTAGAGTCTGCGTATAAACTGAATACATCAGCAACAAATAACTGGAATGAAAGAACATAGAAAGAAAAAGGCAGAAGGAGGACAAGGAGGATTCCTCGAGGAGGTTAAACTGCTGCCACATAAATACCCTGTTAAACACTGAGCAAGGGTTTGTGCGCCATGTGGGAGAATGTTAATTGTTTACAGGTACTGAGGGCTGGAGGACTTGGATGAATACCAGGAAGCAGCGCTGAGAAAGTCCATTGTACAATTACGAAGGGAGAGGAATCGCTGAAGGAGGCACTTTCATTTAAGCCCATCCTGCTAGCTCCTAACCTAATTATTTACCACTGAGGGTTTCCTTTCCCAAGATTGAATTCAAGGAACAAAAAACCACCCCTGAAACAATGTTTTCTTTTTCTTGTGGGAAGAAGCGTACAAAAGGAGACAGGTCTTGTTTGGCATAGCACTAACCACTATTTGTGGAAGATAAAAAAAAAATGCCTTCTGGTCTATTTGAGCATGGCTTCAGTGCCTGCCACTCAGGTGATACGTTATTAGCACCTCTGTCTCACAGTCTCATCAGAAAGTCTATAAAGCCAGTAATGCTTTTCATGTTAACAAGATAACGTTCACTGGGATTTAGCTAAAAACTCTCAAGCCATATGCCCAAAACTCTGAGAAAACCACCATTTTATTTTTAAACAATATTTTGGTCCAAGTTGGCCAGATGCTAGAGCTCTGCAGTGCCAGCAATTCATCCCCATTTCTTTTCTGCAAAAGATTTTCTCAATACTTAATATTTCACCTGACTGTAATTCTTCTGCAGTTAGACCAGTTTAATGCATACGGAGGAGTTCACCATGCACACAACTCAGGGCTCAGCACTTGACAGCTTTGACCCACACATCTTCTGGCCACAGGGTGCACAAGCTGTGACCCTTTCTCTTGTTTGGAAGTGAGTCACATCCCTCTCTTATTTGATGGTCACCCTGCATGTGTGGAAAGAGACACATTTGAAGGTAAAACCTACCTGAAGTCTCAGTGACGTTCTGAGGTGTCCCTCCTCCTTTCAATGCCATAAGAACAAACCTGTGGCAGCTGCAGCCTGCATCCTACACAGGATTACTCTGCAGGCCTGAATTTAGCACCTGCCCATCATTCCTTCAAACGGGGGACCAACAGTTACTGACCCCAGACAGCATCCTCATGATTATCTAACATTAACAGTATGTGCACAGGGACACATGAATTCTTAAGCCAACGAAACACATTTCTCCTGTGGTCTCAGGCAGGCCTGTCTCACTCCCATACCTTCGGGAGAGGATCACTTCAGCGCAAAAGCTCCCCAGGAATGAAGGCGATAAGGAAGCGCTCCTTTGGCTATTGAGGAGAGCCCATTTCTTCCTCCCTCTGCTGTCGCTAGGCCCGGATAAACTAGTTTGGGCAGCTTACCAGGGGCCTACAAGAAAACATCAAAGTGCTTGGTTTTCTTCTGCTGTCTCCTGTGTTTACAGAGTGGCTGTTATCAGGCTCCCGCCTCCACTTTACACCCTCAGGGAGCCACCACAACAGGTGACACACACGTCCTCATCCTGCCGGAGTCTTCTGGGAAAGGAAAGCCTGGTGAGGAAAAAGCTCGCTCTCCAGGGCCTGCCAGGCTCCTGCCCTACCCCTCGGGTCAGCCATGACAACCCCAGGCTGAAGGCTTCATTTCACTTCATGTTCTCCAGCTCTACCTGCAGAGTCATGTCCACCTTCTCCCAACAGACAAAAACCAGAGATGACACCCCACAAGATGCACACCTAAACATGTCTTTGAGCATATGGGCTGGGATCTTCATGCTTATGCCCTTTTCCTTTGGGTTTCAGTACAATTTTGGACAGTGGCAAATTAGCAGAAACACAGCAAGCCAAGGAAGGGAAAAACATAGTGAGTCCTCCTTTTTGCATTGGCAGATTGCCATCTGGCCTTCAAATCCACGTATTGCACTTATTTCACATAGAATTATAATAATTTGTGGGAAATTAAGAAGCGTGCTCTTAATTTTGCTCTCAGCGCCACACCGAACCAGTCTTTTAAACAACTCCTGAACTTCAGCCTTCACAACACAGTCAGGCAGAAGCACTTCCAGTGCCACAAAGAGCCCCGAAAAAGAGCACGACCGATCTAATTTATTCGCATCCAGCTCTGCTTAGAACATTTTCTCTGACAAAACTGTAGGCGCAGCTTTCCACACCGCCCGGCCAGACCGGCCCGACGCCCTGCGGCACCCC
>NW_010157037.1:0-2387 GCF_000695765.1 Mesitornis unicolor
CACAGAGCCCGGCCCAGCTGCCGCTTGTCCCCTCGGGGGCTTTTATCTCCCCCTCTTTTCCTTTCCCCAAAGCCTCCAGGGCAGGGGCTGGGGAGGGCTCAGCACCCCGCAGAGCGCCCCTCAGTCTCACTGCCTCCTCCTCTCCGTCGACGAAACAAAAGCCCCGGACCAAAGCGGCCGAGCAAAAGGCGGCATAGCAAAGCCCCATGCCCGCTGCCCTCTCCACAGTGCGAAATCCCAAGGGAAACGTCCCTCCGGGACTTCTCTCCTTAGCCTTCAACCTTCTCAGCTTTCGGCAGGAGAAAGAGCAGTTTGTCACCCAAGTCGCCCCTCGCACCTTTGCGTGATCCGACGCAGGCACCGGGAGGAAGTCGCTCCGGTTTCCGCAACCCAAATCTCTGGACGCGGGGATCGGTGCTAGGGAGGATCCCCGGAGCATCCTCCCCGCCATCCCATACACAACCTTCTCACCTCTATCTTCGAAACTGTGTTTAAAACAGCAGCTGAAACACAATTAATTGTAACTGATTAACATGGATTAGTTTGGCCTCCAAAGCAGTTTAAGTCAATTCAGCAGCCATAATAATAATTAATTCATTAATAAGTACTATTGGTGCTTCACCACTAACGCCAAGAAAAGTTTCCCTGCGAAGTACAGGTGGCAGAGAGTGTTAAAATGAAAACATTTGCATGCAACTTTTTAACCAGAAGGGAAAGCACTTTGGTTATATTTGGAGACATGCGTCTCACACATTTCCCCCCCCCTTTTTTTTTTGTAAACTATGTAAGAATAAACATTACAGCTCTGGGCTTTTAATTTCTCCAGATGGAACCATAAAGTACCTAGTAGATTTTTTTAAAAATTTTTTTTATATATGCTACACAATTGAGGACACATGTCTGCTTTTTCCCAATGAGGACCGAGAAGCAACTTCACTCGAAGGCGTTAACTACCGAACCGCATTTTGAATAACACGCTCCAACAAGCTCACTTTAAAAGGCAGGAAAACCGCTAAGAGCACAGCACGGAAAAGTTGCTCCTTCCCTCTGCAGCTGCAGTGGAAGGTGGCCCGTCCGACCGACTTTTGTCGCCTCGCACCCCTACAGAAGTACATATGGATATGGGTGGGAGGATGTCTGGCCGTGGAGGGGGCTTATCCAAAGCGCTCGCATCCCCTGGAGCCTCCCCTACCTCTCTGCTGCAGCCTGAAGAGGCCGCTGGGGATCCCACTCTCAGTGGGGGGACGACAGGTCCTCTCCTGCTGCCGCCCCTCCTCCGACTCCTCTCCTCTCCTCGCACACGCATGCTTGCACATCCAGCAAAAGCGCTCTGAAGTGGGGCATAGGGAGGGAGGGAGTCCCGAAACCCCACCGCTCGGCTGCCTTAGATATACACGCGTGCTGAGGGGCGTCAGGAGCCCCTGGGTTGGGGGGAAAGTAATACGAAATAAATTTTAAAAAGTCTAAGGACAAGATTTCTTACCTTAAACTGTTTTGCCAGGTTGTTGGTGGGTTTTTTTTGAGTTGGTTTTGGATTTTTTTTTCTCTGTGATGGGAATAAACAAAACAGCCCACTCACCTCCCTAACTAGACTCAGCCCCCCTTTCCCTCCGGTTCTGACTTACATGTGTTTAGAGCAATGGCAAGGGGCTCCGGAGCCCCGGCAGAGGGTGCGTGTAAAGTGTGAATGATTTACTCCCCTACAATTCGGGTCCCGCGTGTGAAGCCTCCAGCCCCGCGTCAGCTGGGCACTGCAGACAAACAGTCTTAAATATGCATAAGGAACAGTTCGCCTTCTTAAAGGAGAACTTACCCTACCGGAAAGTTCACAGCCCGACGGCAGGCATGGAGGGAAGGAGAGTGGGGGCCTGCAGGGGTGGCCTTTGCATCGGGACAGCCCTAACTCTTTCCTAAAGTGTTCGTCTACCCGTTCAGCAACTGAGGACCGGGCCGAGGAGCGATGGCGAGTCCGTCACTGGATTCAGAAGTTGCGCTTCAGCGAACTTCAGCTTTTCCCCGACAGCACCGTCTCCGTCCCTTCTCGTCCACCCCCATTCCCCACTTTCTTCGACCAGGATGGGCGAAGGACAGAGCCCGAGCGCACCAAGGGCAGACCCACTCCGGTGGGTCTATGCGGCGGCTGCCCGAAAACTTGCGAGGTCCTAAACTGAGGGAAAACGCGGGACTCAAAAAAAAATAAATTAAAAAAAAAACCCCAAAAAAAAGAAGCGGGATGTGTGTGGGATTGATGAAATTATCAATCAGCAGAGCCCAGGCAGGCTGTGCAGATCGCCTGAGCAGCTTTTGGAAAGGAAAAGTAACACGGGAGAGGGACGGGAACCTGCCCGCGGGTTTCGTCCGAACTCCTCAGTTGGGAGCCGATCGTT
>NW_010157038.1:0-3139 GCF_000695765.1 Mesitornis unicolor
GGGGATGGGATGGGGATGGGATGGGATGGGACAGGGACAAGGTTGGGGACATGGTTGGGAACCAGGATGGGCCATGATCCTCACAAGGGAGCAGTCCCCACGGGGTGAACGCATGGGTGGGTTCCAGGGACTCAGCAGCACCTAAAATCATACTAAAAAGGAGAAGAACAAGAGTTTTTTTCCACGGTTAGGGAAAAAATGTTTATTTGTGGGCATTTTCCATTCAGGAGCATCCAACGCAAATACATTGTTCCTCTTTGAATTCCTGAGCATATGGTATTTTGTGCTGTTAGAGTTTAATATTCTTTTCATTACTGATATCTAATACAGACAAGTCTTGAGGGTTACACAAAACATATGCGAACCTAATTTGTTTTTACTGTGCCACATGTTTTTACTCCCTGCATCATTCAATTAGCTTTTTTTTCCTTCATCATGTGATCAGCAAAAAACTTAATGCTATTTTTAAGCATGGTAAGAAAGTGAAAAACACATTTACTGCGACTGCGGAGTGAGAGGAGCGTAGATCCCGCTCTGTGAAAATAACTGTTACGGCGTGACAGAAAACGTGGTCCTGCTGCTGTGAAAATGGCATTTCTGCAACTTGTCCAAATACTGCGCTGCTTGGGAGACAAATTCTTGATAATTCGGGGTTTGGAGTCAATTTTCTGATTGACAGAGATGGGAGCGGGCTTTGGGCAGACACAGAGCTGTGCCCCCCAAGCACCCCCTCCTGTACCACCCCCCTGTCCTTCATCCTGGAGATCTCCCCATCTCCTCCTCTTCTGAGGACGTTAATTTATTGAGTTCATCATCTTTAATGCTCCTTTATTGTTCCTTAAATCCACCAGGTGCTCACATGGGATCCATATTTATATGGGGGACACAGAAGGGTAACCCAGCCGTGCTCACCACCACAGCGCTGATTAATTGGTGGATTAATTGGTGCTGCACTCCCTGCCCTGTGGTTGTGGTCCCAGCCGGCTGCTCAAGGTGGGGTTGAGCTTATTTGGGAATGGTGGAGCCTGGAAATGAGGGGAGCAGGGACAGGAGGAGAGGGTGGGTGTTGAGAGGCTGGCTCAGGAGGCCGATGGAGACGTGGGCTGCGTGGGCAGCTCCGGAGATGCACGGTGCCACCATACCAGGCCCCTGGACACTGCTCTGCGATGGCAGCGACTGGTGCGAAACCAGGGCAGCCTTGGATGAAATCCTGAGTCAAAATCTGAGCTCTGCTGGAGATCAGCAGGATGGACAGGACATTTCGGTCGGGCCGAGGGAGGGAAGTGCTGCCCACTCCCCAATTCCCTGCCCCTGCTCATGGCTTTAAAGCCTCCTCCACAGCAGCGCGGATGCCCGTTGCCCTGCAGGCCCCGCGCTGGCCGTGCTGCCCCGCTGCGCCCAGGGCCGTGTGCCGGCAGCCAAGAAACCTGAGCGCCGGCGTCTGGTGGTGCCGGGGAGCCCCAGACAGCCCCAGCGCCGGAAATCCTGGTGCTGCCACACGCGGCACTCCCGCACGCACACATGGGCCTTGTTAGCGGTGTCAGGAGCCTCCCCTCGTGGGTGACTGCTAACCACAACCGCCAGCATTAACCTCCTGCTTGGGGGTCATTTGGAACAACCCACAGAAATGCCTCGGAATTGGGCCATGTTGAAAGAAGCTGGTGGGTTCCTTAACAAAAAAAAAAAAAAAGCTTTATTATTTATTTATCTGGGCCTTTGAGAATTCTGGAGCGCAGTAATAAAACCGCTGTGGACATCTGGAGCCTTCCAGGCCAGGAGCCCAGGGTGGCCGTGGCACAGGACAGCTCCATTCATGGCCGGGGCCGCGGTCACCGGCTCTGCCCACTCTGTCACAGAGCAACATGGGGCTGTGCCTGCCCTGGGGCCACTGAGCCACCGGTGTCAAAACCACGCGGTCACCCCAGGCTGTGATGAACCCAGTCCCCATGGAGCACTGGTGATGGCTGAGTCATTGGGGAGCTGTGGCATAGGGCAGTGCATTGGTGCGCTGGTCTTCATCAGCGATGCTCCTGTCCAGCCCCGGGACCCCCATGCTCTGCAATGCCATGGGGAGCTCCCACCATGCACCGGAGCAGCACAGCAGGAGCTTGCCCACACCAGGGAGAAATTAAATCCCACATTGCAGAACCATGGAGGGGAAAACAGGACAGCAGCAGCTTGCCCAGCACACACAGATCTGCTCCCCCCAGCAGCAGAAGTACAGAAACTGAACCAGGCACCACTGCGGGATCCCGGGTCGCACAGTGGAGCAGAGGCTGGGTTTGCTGCGCAGAGGTTGGGCACCATTGGGTGCAGGGGGGCTGCTGCACACCTCTGTGTTGGACACTCTCAGCATAAACCACCCTTGTGCCCAGGAGCTGGAGCTGGCTGAGCAGCCAGGTTCTTCTGTGGGTCACTGCTCGTTTGGCCACGATGCCAGGTCCTTGTCGTGGTGTACATCGAACCTGAGCCTCTTTGTTATGGGCAGGGCCTGGTCTTCAAATGGTTAAGGGTAATTTGAATGATTCCTTTTGTTTAGATTCATTTCAGGTTTCGTGATTTCTGTTATTACTGCATAAAATCACTTGCAGGCGCTGAGGTGGGGGCTGGCGGGAGGATGGCTGCAGCAGATGTGAGCTAATTGGAAGCACAGCAGCAGCACAGCAAGTGCCGCACGGCTGTTTGGGGCCGAGGGCTGCCCCAAAGGCTCTGTCACCCTGACAGCAAATCAACTGCCCACGGGGACACACCAGGAACAGGGGGTGCCGGTGCGGGATGGGGGTGCTCCATGGCAAGGCCCAGCATTTTGGTGCATGCTGGAGCTCTCCCCATCCCGGGAGCACCAGGTGCTGCCCAGCTCCTGGCTCAGCTCTGCTTTGAAGTTGAGTCGTTCTGATTCCCACTCGGTTTACAAATAAAGCTGGCTGAGCAGAGGCAAGTGTGGTAATTACTGCGAAAAGCAGACTGTGCTGATTGCGACGGCTGCCTGGGCTGGGGAAAACAAATGGACCTGGAGACTCCTCGCTCCTCACCAGCGCTTCAGCGGATGGGCTGTGTGCTGCCAGAAGGAATGGGATGGGATGGGATGGGATGGGATGGGATGGCATGGCATGGCATGGCATGGCATGGCATGGCATGG
>NW_010157038.1:3257-3496 GCF_000695765.1 Mesitornis unicolor
GGACAGGATGGGATGGGATGGGATGGGATGGGATGGGATGGACATAACGGGTGTCTCCCAGTGTGAGTCATTGTTTCTATGCAGGAGACCACAAAAGGATTTTACAGAACGACTCAAGGACAAGCACAAAACCTCTTTCCCCCCATTCCCGCAAAGCTGACGCCTGCAGCAAGGGCAGCCCATCTCCATCCCATACAATGTTCACTGAATGCGGCCCCTGGTGCCCAGGACGGCCATGT
>NW_010157038.1:3529-4120 GCF_000695765.1 Mesitornis unicolor
CGCCGGCGTGGCTGTTTGACCCCCGCAGGGGGGGTCCGTCCTGCCGGTTGAGGTGCCGGTGCTGATGGGAGCAGGGATTCCAGTGCCCTGCCTCAAACCTGCGCCTCGCGCCGCAGAGGGGTGAGAACCTGCAGGGGCCACACAATAAAAATTCAAAGCATCCCAATCCAATAACCAGCTGGAGCTGCAGGTGCTGGTGAGATTGAGCGTTGTCTGTTGTTCCCCAGCTCGCATCTGTCAAGAGCTTTCTATGCCCCACCATGGCAACATTCGCTTTAATTAAAGAATCTCAGCGCGGCACCGGAGGGCAGATTCGCCCGGCCGGGATTTGCGGCGCTGTAGACAGGCTGTCTGTGGATGGGGATTAGGCTGGGGGAAGCTCTCGGGCCGCCTGGCACAGGAAAGCAGCGGAGCCGCTGCGTGGCTTTGAAGAGCGGGGTTCAATTAACTTTTCTCACTCTCCCTTTGGGGCAGACACAGAGTGCGGCCGGGGTTCACACCCCAGGCAGGTGACAAGGCTCAGGATTAATTAAGGAGCTGACATTCCTGCAGCCCTGCTCCCTTGGGAAAGCAACCGCTGGTTCCCAGAGC
>NW_010157038.1:4202-16300 GCF_000695765.1 Mesitornis unicolor
CATGGGCACTGCCAAGGGCTCTCAGCACTACTATTGGGGTGTCCCCTGCTCTCTGTGTGGGGCTGGGGGCTCTCCTCGCCCCCCAGCAGCACATGGGAGCCCGCAGCGGGTCTGGTGCTGCTGTGCAGGGGGGATCCCAGAAAAAGGAGTAGAACAGGGGTAAAGCAGGACCCCAACTGCCCCCCGCAGCCCCCCTGCAGCCCCCCGCAGCCCTCGAGCTGGGGGGACGCCTTGGGCCAGCGATGGAGGGGACCCGCCTGCCCCTGCCCCGTCGCAGCACGTGGTTCTCCTTCCGAAATCACTGCACCTCCTGCAACCTGGTCAACTTAACCAAAATATCTTTGGAAAGAGATCTGGAAACAGACCGCTGACCCTGTCAAAACATCCTGTTTTGACATTTTCTGAATGAATCATGTTGATTTTTCCCTTGGAGTGACCTCACTGCCTCTTTCGGTCGAGTGAAATGGGCTGTATTTATTGAAAAGTTGTAACCAAAGCAAAGCAATTGATTTTTGCCTCAATGACACAGCCCCCCCTTCCTCAGAATGTGCTTTGAGGTTGTACTTTCTGCAGCAGAGAATTTCCAAATGCTATGGTTTTGTTCCAATTTAAAGCCGAATTTTGCCATCCCATTGGTGCGGCTGCACAGCCCCGGACCCATCGCACCCGGAGCAGCCCCTCGGGGTGGCACTGGGGGTCTCTGCCCCCAGCCCTGGGGTATGGGGGAGCTATGACCAAGCCCCCCGAGCCAAGAGGCCACTGGGGACCCTACCTATCATCCGGGGGATGGCGGGGCCACGGGTGACCTGGCCATCAGCGCTATTTGACAACTTGTTAGGATTAGAAAGCTCATCATAAAAATCTCCAAAATGAGCGCTTTTTGTGTGTGTGTGCAAGTTAAGCTTCTCTGCCCCAACCAGGAACAGATGTCTGAGCTGGTTGATGAATTGGAAACATCTGAAACAACTTTCCAAGCTGAAGTACAATAAATATACCTTTCATCACGATCCCTGCAAGAGGGTTTTAGAGGCAGAAATCACTGAAGTGTTTAATATGGCCCACGGTGAAGAATCATTATAACAAATGAACCAAATTAAATGAGAATTTCTCCCTGTTTCGGTGACTGTACCGGGACTCCAGGTGCCGCCTTTTGTGCCTTGATGGGACGTGGCCTTGACGCCTGCCCCGGCCGCGCTCCTGGGCACCACGAAGGGGCAGACACACAACCCTCGGTGCCCCCCAGCCCTGCCCGGTGCCCCCCACATCCCCAGTGGGGACCCTTTGTGCTGCCCCAACGCCTGCCGGGACCCCGGGCTGTGAGACAGGGTGCAGGAGAGGCTGGGGGGTCCTGGGTGTCCTCCCCAGGTGATGCCCAGCACCGGGGTCTTCACGGTGGCAGTGCCAGGAGCGGTTCCAGGTCCCAGCTCTGCCCACAGCGGGGGATCCACAGCACATCCCAGTGCTGCGGTGCCTCCAGGGCCTGCCATTCCCCGACCTGCAGAGATCAGAACTTTCAGCAGCAGTTGTCAGGAAAAGTTCATTTTTCCATGTCTCCACTTGGCTTATTCCACTCAGCAAAGTCATGTTCTATTGATTCATGCTGAAATCACATTTATTTTCCTTTAAGAAATAAAACCCAATGTTTCTTATTTTGAAATTCATCTGCGTTGCTCGGGGTTTGAGGGTCACATCTTCAAGCAGGAGTACCTTGACAATACGCGGCCTTAATCGGACCGAGGTGCAGCCCGGGTTTGTTTTCTTCAGGTCCCTGGGTTCAGACTCAGCCCCATCCAAGCGCCTGCGTGAGACCCAGCGCGGTCTGGAGCAACCTTCTCATTTGAGAAAAAATATTTTGGAAGCCGCCCCCTCCCTCCCCTCGACAGCGAGTTCAGGGTTTCACAGAGCCCACCCAGTAATGGGTTACAAATGCCCCCATTGGCCCTACTTTCGTTTTATTCAGGCTGGGTGAACTCCTCCGAACCTGGTGGTGGGCAGGGACAGCGCCCCCCGCACACCCACACGTGAGTTGTTCTGCCGTAACCCAAACCAACCTCCTCGACGGCAAATTTGGATTTGGTTCAACCCCAAATTTGTGTGCAAATCCTCGCAACCCATCGCCTTGCACAGAGGAGGCACCACGGGCACCAGAGATGGGGACGGCATGGCTGGGGCAATTGGCACGGCATTGAACCAAGGCATTGCACCCCCAGATCCCAGGTATTGCACCCCAGATTCCAGGTACTGCACCCCCAGATCCCGGGTATTGCACCCCTGGATTCCATGCATTGCACCAATGCATTGCACCAAGACATTGCACCCCCGGATCCCAGGTACTGCACCCCTGAATCCCCAGTATTGCACCCCTGGATCCCAGTTACTGCACCCCCGGATCCCACACATTGCATCTCCAATTCATCAGCAGAAAAATAAACCCAGCAATGAGAAAAACAGCAAAGTCTGACTTCAAAGAGCCCCATTCTGCTGTCAGAAATTCAGAATATAAAAGTTGCTGTGGTGCAATAGGCATGGCAGGCACTCGCTAGATATCATAAAATATCTCTCTTTTTTCCCCGAACGTTATTGAACTTCTGAAGATGCAATAAAGTGCAGTTCCCAGATGAGTCAAGCAAACAGGTCCTGTCTGGATCATGTGAAACTGAAACTAAGCAAAGTCACCCATTTCTAATTTAGTTACATGGTGATTACATGGGTTCTCGGCTGAAAAGCAACAAGGATTTTTATTTTCTGTGATGAATGAACATTTTTAGTGCCTGGAGTAGCAGCTTGTATTTTTGCCAGGAAAGTAACTCAGAGGGGAAAGCTAAATTTTAGCCCAACTTTTTTCTTATTTTGAGATCTAGGACCAAATCATGGCCAAAAGCCCCCGTGTCCTCAGAGCCTGCCCTGGGAGTCCCCGCTTGGTGCCCGTGGGCTCGGGGCAGCCCTGGCACCTCAGCCCATCCGTCTGCCCTGCACATGGGGACAGCAGACAGACAGGGACCAGTGCTGAGCTGCGGGGATCACCACGATCCCCCCCCCCCAATTATGCAGACATTGCCAGGTCCTTCGTGATCGACTCCGCTGTGGACAGTTCTCAGACGGAAAAAATCTCCTTAATGTTGTGGTCTGTTAGCAATTGGGGTGGAAGAAGTGGTGCTCAGCTCTATTGTTCTCAGGCCGTGCTGTTCGTGTGAAAGGTTCCTTTGGTTGGGGACGCAGCGGCGTGAGAGGGCTGCGGACACCGCACAACAGCAGCGTCTGCGAGCACATCGATCACTGATCAGGAGCTGATTGCCAGCGAGACACCAGTGGTGGTGTTGATTTAAAGGATGTCAGCAACTGAAAACTCATGTTTAATTTGTAAGTTAATTTGCATGCCAGGATTGGCGAGATCTTGCACCAACTCCAAATGGATGAGCTCA
Source organism: Mesitornis unicolor (assembly GCF_000695765.1). NCBI lineage: Eukaryota > Metazoa > Chordata > Aves > Mesitornithiformes > Mesitornithidae > Mesitornis > Mesitornis unicolor. Next base: position 7,625 of record NW_010157038.1, read on the forward strand.
GGAAGGGGCGTTTTGCCCCATTTCCCCACTCTGCTTTACTTCATGCCTCATCTCGGCCGAGCCCTGCACTCCCGCAGTGTCACACCGGGCAAATGAACTGCACTTGGCCCACGGACTGCACAGTGACATGGAGCAAATCTGCCTTTTATTGCCATTTATTTTATCTGTGCAATGAAGCAGCAGGGACAGCTCCATAATTAAGATCAAGCTGAGTTTTGCACTCAAAGTAAAATGCTCATTGCAAACCCTCCCTGAGATGCCATCGCTTTCGAAAGAATGCCTCTTCTGAAATTTTACAAGAGAACCTCTTATTTAGGTTAGTGCTTTCAGTGGGAACTGCCCTGAAGGGGGAGATTTTATATCCCAGGATCAAACAAAAGAAATCCTCTCAAGTTATGAAAAAAAACGATTTAAAATGTCCATTAATCCTGAATTTAAAAACGCCTCTTTTTTTTTGTTTGTTTTAAACCAGCTGTCCTGCAGGCAGCACAGGGGAGCAGTGCAGGCAGCGCAGGCAGTGCATGCAGCGCAGGCAGCAGCGCAGGGAGCAGTGGAGCAGCAGCACAGGGAGCAGTGCATGGAGCACAGGCAATGCAGGCAGCACAAGCAGCGCAGGGAGCAGTGCATGGAGCACAGGCAATGCAGACAGCACAAGCAGCGCAGGGAGCAGCGCAGGCAGCACAGGCAGTGCAGGCAGCAGCGCAGCAGCCACGTGATGGGTTCCCTCGCGTGTCCCTCGCAGGCCCACGGGGCTCCCTGGCAGCAGGGCCATGATTAATGTCCTCGTTACCGCCCTGCGCCCCTGACACGCGCTCCCTTGCTCGTACACAACTGTCGGTCCCCACTCCGGTGCCAGCTCTGATTCATTGTCAACAAACACGGCGAAGAGACGCGGGTTTCCCTGCCAAACCAAACAAACGCTATCTTCTCGGTTAGGGCTGCAGCATCCCTGTGAACCCGGCGCCAAGGGGCACGGTGCTGCCGTCATTCCCTGCTCCCGGTGCTCCCCGTGCCGTGCCCATGGGCTGGGTGGGAACAGGGCACCCCCAACCCAAAATTCCTCGGTTCCCAAGGGGACAGAGACAGGCACCCGAAACTTTTGATCTCTCATATTAAGAAAAAGAGATGCATTTGTTCCTCACATCACTCGCCCCTCTGCAGTTTCTCTCTGTCAGAGGTTTTTTTTCCCCCATGTTGTGCTGTTTTCTCTCGTACTCAGTCCCCGCTCTGTGCAGCCTCTGGAGCCGGAGCTGGCACCGCTGTGTCCCGCAACCTGGGATTCCCATTTGGTGGAAACCTCCGCTTTCCGCTGCGTGTGAACTGCGAGCGCTGCCGGCTGAGCTGGCACCGCATCTGAACCCAGCTTTCAGAGCGGTGTTATTTTCACATAAAAACGTCAAGAAAATGGGACAGTAATCATTCAGCGGGATGTAAAGACACAGGTTTTGGTTTCCACACTCTTCTCACCCATTTTGCAGTGAAATCCTGAACCTGCCCAAGCAGCGTGTTGTTTGCACTGATATAATCTCCTCCCAAGCTCAGGGCTGCTGGGATCAGCCTCAGCTGCAGCACCTTGGCTCCCACCAGCCATCAAATGCCCCAAAATGGGGGTCCTTGCAGGACCGCAGAGGGACAGACACATGGACACACACAGACACACGGACACACAGACACACAGACATGGGGGTCGGTGCCCTTGGTGCTCGGTGCTGTTCAACACCTCACCCCTCGCAGCCTGGCCGTGCCCACACTTCCAGGTCAAATCCCGCACTTCCTTGGTGGAAACAGCTGGATTTGCCGCGGGAGGAAGGGAAATGTTTTCCATTAACACGTTCAACACCCCCGTCGGTGCCTTCGCGGTTGTGCGCGAGTGCTAATGAGATTTCTCTCCGACACCGTGGGACGTAGGATTTCTCCCTGACAATAATTGGGGCACGTTTCATTTTCACGGCTGGAGAGGCCGAATTAATTGAGTGAGATTAACCCTTCTGCAGGAGACAGCGGCTGCCCCGGGGGCAGCGAGGGGGAAAGCAGTGAACGCTGGGGCTGCTGGCAGGTGCAAAAGCGGGTGAAAATGAGCATTTCTGCGGCACGGGGCTGCTCTGGGCCCTGGTGGGGAGCAGGGATGGGATCAGGGGTGGGAGCCCCGCAGCTATCTCTGCTCACCCCTTGACTTCCCAAAGCCTTTCCTCGGGCTGTGCCGCTCCTCAGGGACCCTAATGGCCCAGAGGCAGCTCCGGAGGAGAAATTCACCCCACAGAGGGAAATATTTCTCATCTTAGCAAATGAGAAAAGGGAAAAATAAGGTGAGCGAATGTTTTATTTAGTGGACAATTTAATTGCTGACATCTGTGATAAAAGCTGGTTTTTTCCAAACTGGAATTTGTTTCTATCTCAGGGATGTGGGGGCAAATTCTTTGGAGAGACCCTTTGAGTCCCATCCAAGGAGGATAGGGAATGCAATGTGGCACATGTTAAACATGTAAATGAGGTACTGATTTACTGATTTATCTGTTTCTCGCATGAGATCTTCCTTGGCTGCATCAAAATTACCGTATTATTTATAAGCCTTAAACATTTAAAATTAGATGTGTGGTTTTAAAACAAAACTTCAAAACTTTCATGCAAACCACATTGTTTCAATAAGAAATTAGATTAAAAAAAGCAAATTCAAAAAGTTTCTGTGCTGGATCAAACCTGCACCTCATGTGGTTCGCATCCACGTTGGATCCATTCTGCAGGACTGGGTTCTCTTTGCAATGATTTGCAACAGTGAACTCAAAATAAACAGATCTGGTTTCATTCAGGGAGTATTTCCTTGTTATTGAAAAGCATCGTTTTCTGTGCTGTCCCTTGACATTTCCTGGGGAAATCCTGCAGGCTCGCGGCTCAGCACCAGGACGCGGTGCCGCAGCCGTTGAGGAGCGGGGCTCTCCTGATGCTTGGCTCCATGGGTTGCAACCACCTCCAATGGGCACGGATGTTCCTGAGGGAGCAGGCCCTCACCATCCCATTTGATCCTCCTGTTCTGGAGGATCCTGTGGGGCAGGAATCGCTGTGGCTCCCTCAGAGATGGCGTCGACCCCAGAGGAGAGGCGTGGATGTTCACAGGCCCCGCCATCGGCCTCTCCCTGTCCTAAGGTGAGGTGAAGGGCAAGGGCGGCCACAGGCCCCACGCTGCCGATTTCTCAGGCCTCGGCCTCCCCAGCGCCGGGCCCTGCACCGCGGTGAAGCGCAGGAAGGGTCTGAGGCTGCTGCGGCTCCTCCACGTGTGCAGCAGCGGGGTTCATGGCCGGGAGCACCACGGAGCCCTGCACTCACTCGTACCACAGCTTCCAGCTCCTGGCTGTTCCTGCAGCTTGGGAGCTTTTCAAACGGGGGAAAAAATGCTGATGTCTCTCACGTACCCACAGGGGCCATTGCCCCAGCATCATCACTCCATAAACATGTCAACAGCGAAACGCAAACCAAATCGCAGTTGAGAAGCGCAGCCGTGGTCGGGATCGGTTTGCTGCTCAGTCCATAACCGCACTTGCAACAAGAAGTCGAGAGAGGATGAGGGACCCCGGGGCTCCACGTCCCGGGACAAGGCTCGACTCCTGTGCTGTGAGCTGCGCCTGTCCTGGGTCACACCAGCCGTTAATGTTCCCCAAATCAGCAGTTTTCTCCCCGAGAGGCTGGGAAGGAGCAGCACCCCCTGACGAGGGGTCAGCCCTGGGTGGCGTCACCCACGCTCGCTGTGTGTGAGATGGAGATGGGGACGCAGCAGCAGCACTGAGCACGTCTCAGCTGTCCCCGCTGCCATGGTCCGTGGTCTCCTGTTGCTCCCCTCCCACTGACCCCAGTGCATTTTTCACTCCCAGCTCCGTGGTGCGGTCGCTGTGAGCCAGCACCACCCTCCAGGGCTCATCCCCTCCATGCTCAGCACCCGCTGTGCGCTCGGGAAGCCAGGAGCTGTCTGAGGACGGGAAGCGTTTGCTAACACCCCATTTAATGCACATTTTTCTAAGCAATGGAGGAGCTGAGGGGAAAAGCAAGAGCTGCAGGAATTGCTCATTTCATTTCCTGTGGTTTCATAATTTTGCTGCTTACCGATTTTGAATTTCACGAAGCTTGTGGTTTCCCAACAGCCTTCGTCTGTGGGAGGATACATTTCAGTAGCATACTGAACTGACATGAAATCCCAAACAATAATAATATGACAGCAATTGGCACTCTAAGCTATGTGAGCAAGAAATACAAATACCCCGCTGGCTGCGCTCAGCCCGGACAGGGGAGCAAAGCCAAACATCCCGGTGTCAGCGGGTCACCTCCGAGCATCGGAAATGGAGATCGCCTCCGATCCTGGGTCCCATCTCTGTGCCAAATGTACCCGAGCGCTCCCCGGCACAGCCCCCTCGCTGCCACATGACCCCGGGAATCACGGGGATGAAGAGTGGGAAAAAAAGGAGACTGGGAAAGAGGAAAATGTCCTCCCAAATAAACACAGTGAAGGGCCAGTGGTGGCACGGGGAGGGGAGCTGGAGCCGCTGGAGCGCAGGGTGGGTGAGGCCTGGCCCCATCCCATGGACCTGGAGCGTGACCCCATCAGAGGAGCCGTGTGGGTGCACCAGGACGGGTTTGATGGGATGGGAGCTTGGGGTGTCAGTGGGGCCCGTCCTTGGTGGCCGTGGCTGGGCTGGTGGTGGCCGAGCCCCTCGTGATGCTCCCCTGGCGCAGCACAAACCATGTTCAAGGTGGATCAGGACAGCGATAGCTGCTAATGCCCTCTCTGAAACTGCTGCAGCGTGGGGTTTTGCTTATTCAAAATAAACTTTCAGAGGTGAAGAGAAGCCCGTTGGTGAAGAAACTACGTTTGTGAGCGCAGAATTTATAGCCTGCCTCCATAAAGCTGTCCAGAATCCGAGGATCTTTGCTTCAGATACTCATGTTAAAATAATTTTCATTCTGTTAAATGAAAAGTGCTTTAAGTTTGGCAGGGCTGTGCTGCTTATGCTCTCACCACTTCATAAATAATACTTTATAATAACAGCTCAGAATAAAACAAAAAAAGGGGAGGGGGGCCGAGGCCCGCGCCGAGCTCTCCTTGTCGGCTGTAAATACCTCTCCATGATGTCAGCCGCGCTGATGGAGGAGCTGCCCAAATCGCTCCCACATGTGCGGCCATGGCTGTACCTGGACTTTCCACTCACAGGAACGTGGCTCTCAGCCTGGGCAGCTCTCGCACGGCTCCTGGTGCGGCTCCTCTGCGTTCGTTAACGTTGGGCACCGCCATTCCCTCCAATAATCTCACTTTTATTTCTCCCACAATTTTTCATCCTCCAAATAAAAATTACTTCACACTTTCCTGAACGCCTCCGATGTGATTTAATCCAAAACACGCAGTCACGGGAACGGGAAGAGGCTGGGCTCTGCGCTCGGACAGAAACCAAAGCCCGCAGAGGGATGGAGTGAGATGGTCCCAGCGTGCGGCGGGCGGTGAAGTAAGTGTGAGGAACAAGCTCCTCGCTGCAGAAGATGCACCCAGATGTTTGTGGTTTCACTGCAACGCTGCAAAATTGGTGGCCTGAGACGCCCCGCGCGTGTCCCACCAGCACCCAGAGCACTCTGTGGAGGCCGGGGACGCTCGGTCCTTCCCGTTCTGCCACCGCAGCCTCTGCCATGGCTGTCCCTCTCCTAACCTTGGCCTTGTGGGACCCGTGACACGTGTAGTGACCCTGGAGAGCTGCTCCCCAGCCCCTGAAGGGGCTGAATTAACAAAATCTGCCCAAGCTCGGCCTGGGTGTGCCCGGGCCCAGTGAGAGCCCTGCCCCTCCCTCACCCTGCAGAGGGGCCTGGGGGCTGAACATGACCCCCCCACCCTCTGCGCGGCTTCAAGAGGGATTTTTCTCCCCGCACGGCTTTGTACCCATGATTTTAATTAGCCAGCTCTGTGAAGTGGTTTGGGGATGCAGCTCGAATGAAAGGCGCAGTAAAAAAGAGCACAGCCGGGTCCTAAATCGCAGCAGGACGTGCCCACATGTGGCAGATGTGGGCCGCATCGCCCAGCTCTTTGTCTGGAGAGGCTCGGCCACAGCCGAGGAACAGCTCAGAGCTGAGCAGGCGCGAGGAAACGGGGTGTTTTGGCCAGGACCTGCAGAAATGTGTGTATAATAACCCTTCACTACCTGCAGCAAAGCATTTCCAGCACGTGCCTGACTCAAAGCTCCAGCTTCAACCCGTACCCCCCGGCTCCTGTGTCCCCGAGGCCCATGTGGGTGCTGGATGTCAATGACATCAGGGTGGGCGTTTATGGGGCCAGGACAAGGAGAGCTGGGGCTCCCAGGGCTCCAGCCACGTCACCCGGCTCCAGGCGCCGTTACCCAGCCCCGGCCCCGGCTTTTGTGCGGATGGGAGGGAGATCTCTGCGGATTTGGCTCGGGGCAGACAATGATGCCATGAGCGCAGAGCTGCTCTCAGTGCCAAGGAGTCTAACCTAATAAACGGGGGAAATTTCCACTGACCGCAGGGGAGCGGGATGGCTGAGACAGAAAAAAGAGGTGGAAAATTATTTATGACAGTGTAATTGCATTTGAGACAACTTGTACCCAGCCAAAATTCCACAAGAAATTTAGGAAAGAACAACTTTAGGTCAGTCTGATTTGTTGTCCTGTGTGTGCAAGGGGGGAAATTGCCCTTGTGAAAATTGGACTTTGCAACCATAGAAGAACTCATAATCAAAATTAATGTGGAAAATAAATTGCTGGCCGGCATCCCTGTCAGCAACGGACACCCGCTCCCGCGCTGCCGTCTGACACAGCCGCACGTCCCAGCCCCGCGGAGCTGCCTTTCCCTCTGGTTCCTCCAAAATCTGGTTTGCGGGTCCCCGGGGCTGCAGGGAGGAACAAAAGGAAGCTCTGGGCTGGGCAGGGGGAGCTGTGTGACCCATGGGGCGAGGAGGGGTCCGCTCGCACCCCAACTGAGGGCAGGACCCCGCTCTGCCCTGTCCTGCTCAAGGCTCTCGGGCCCGGCTGCTGCTCCCTGGCCAGCGCAAGTGCTCAGATCACCAAAAAATGGTGAAAATGTGCTCCTACCTCCAGCCGGGCTCGAGTCTTCAGGCATCATACGGTCAAGCTTTGACTGCCACCAAGGAAGCCAAAAAACTTCATTGTTTTCAAATAAAGGTGAGAGTTTAACAAGTGCCTGCGAGAGTCTCTCTGGGTTTATTCACTGGAGCCCAGAAGTTGGAGCTTTAAGGAAAAAAATGCCAGTTATTGCAAAAAGTTGCATCTTGGTAGGACCTGGGGCTGTTTGCTCTCTCCCAAAGAGAGGTGGTGCAGGAGCCCCAGGCCGTGCCGATGGGGTGCGATGTGGGGCTCTGGGGGTGCCGTCCCCGCAGGGTGGCTGCTGGATTTCAACCTGGCTGCATTAGAGAACGCGCCGCTAATTCCAGTGGTTAATTTTATCATGTGTCATTTCCCTCCATTATTTGGTTCAAAAGAGGAAGACTAAATGTAGGCTTTAAAATCGTCCAGATTTCAGATATTGCCCTTGGGAAAGCTTCAATCTCATCTTTTGTTTTCATTTAGGTTTTTTGCAGGTCTGCAAATGTGTTTGTTTTAATAATGCAGCTGCAGGACAGATTAAAATTAAAAAAAAGCAAGTATCGCTGGCATTTAATATCTCTAATCCAGCAGTAAGACAAGCCTGCCGACTGTTTGCTTAATGTCCAACATCCCTTTCTGATTAAGCAAAAGGTTTGAAGTGATTATAGTTTATTTACAACAAAAGTGGACTTAAATGAGAGTTAATTCCTCCCCCTCCTCCCGTCCCTGAGCCTCCGCAGCAGCCGAGGCAGATGTCCCCCAACAGGGGCTTCTCCTCAGGGCTCTGGGGTTGGGGGTCCCTGGGGTCCCGGCTCACCCCTGGCACAGCCCCGGCACCTGCAGAAATACTCAGTTCATGTTGCAGGAGAAAGATTTGATTTCCAGCACCAATACGCTTTATTTTGGGTTCAAATGGGGTTGAAGAAGCAAGGGGCCGCTCTGGCAGCGGGCACTGTGTAGGGGTGCACGCTTCTCCTCAGGGCTCTGGGGTTGGGGGTCCCTGGGGTCCCGGCTCACCCCTGGCACAGCCCCGGCACCTGCAGAAATACTCAGTTCATGTTGCAGGAGAAAGATTTGATTTCCAGCACCAATACGCTTTATTTTGGGTTCAAATGGGGTTGAAGAAGCAAGGGGCCGCTCTGGCAGCGGGCACTGTGTAGGGGTGCACTTCACGTCCCCCTGTGATCCAGGGGTGCAGCAGGGAGGGAAGGGGAAAAAGAAAGAGGGGAAAGTGATGAAAAAGAGGAGGCAAAACCCATACCCCAAGAGGCCAAAAGTGGCTTTATCAGAAAACTTAAGTGGATTTTGATTTGATTTCTAGTCAAAATTAAAATACTCCCAGTGATAGCTGGCAGATGACGGGGGTTTATTTTTCAACAGACATCAGCATTTGCCAGAAAATAAGAAACAAAAGCCGGCGGGGCACCACCCCATGCAGGTGATGGCTGGGTCCTTGTTCCAGTCTCACGGTGTTTACCAGGGTCTGCCACAGGTGCGGCTATGGCCTGTAATGAGCTAATTAATTAGAGATGTAATTGCAGGTGCAGGTGCCTGGGTGATAACGAGGTCACTGCAAGGCCCCGTCCTGGCT
>NW_010157039.1:0-481 GCF_000695765.1 Mesitornis unicolor
AGCGGGGCTGTCGAGGTCCCTGACAGGGGACGTGGTCTGAAAATTCGGTTTCTGCTCCGTATCTGCTCCCTCGTGGCTCCTTGGACCCCGTTTCTGGGTCCTTGCCACCTGTTTTGGCTCCTTGGACCCCATTATTGGGCCCTTGCGGCCCCTTTTTGGGTCCTTGCACCCCGTTATGGGCTCCTTGCACCCAGTTTTGGGTCCTTACCCCCTGTTTTTCACTCCTTGCTGCCCGTTTTTGGGTCCTTGTGGCCCCTTTTTGGGCTCCTTGCACCCAGTTTTGGGTCCTTACCCCCTATTTTTGACTCCCTTGGGTCCTTGCAGCCCCTTTTTGGCTCCTTGCAGCCCCTTTTTGGCTCCTTGCCCTCTGTTTTTGCCTCCTTGCCCCGTGTTTTCGGGTCCTTGCAGTCCTTTTTTGGCTCCTTGCCCCCTGTTTTTGGGTACTTGCCACCTGTTTTGGGCCCTTGCAATCCCTTTTTGG
>NW_010157040.1:0-27667 GCF_000695765.1 Mesitornis unicolor
TCCCGTAAGAGCGATCTCGTCCCCACTGGAGATGGGATCTACTCGTTTCTGCTAGGGCAATGAGGCGGACTTGGATGCTGAATTTGGTGACAAATCAGCTAAAGGTGGCATTTGGAACTGTTCAGCCTCCACTGGAGCAGCATTTTGATAATGCCATGGCCCCCTCCAGCCCAGCAGCCAGACCTCTGAATTTCACAGTAAAAAGATACCTGCCCGTGTGTTGGGTCAGCAGCAGCAGTGGGACACAGCACGGGTGCCCTCCCGGTCTCCCAGCTGCAGGATCTCACCCAGCCAGCTCACAGCACCCTCCTGGGATGGGTTTGCCCTCAGATCTCAGCTTTGCTTCCAATGGCAGATGGAAATAGGGGATGGGGAGAATCCCATCTCAACTCCCGTGCCTGACCAAGTCCAGGAGCAGTTTTCCCAGCATATGCCAGCAGTGATCCAAAGTCAGAAACTTCTGCCTGGATGCCAGGGCTCTCCATGGGTCTGCCCTGGCTCCGTCAGTTGAGGTGAAGCCAAGCTGCAGGGCTGCTCCCTCTGCCCCAGGCTGCCTTGTCCTGCCCAGGCAAAGCCCCTCTTTTGGGAATGCCACCAGGTGACTTACCCGCCCCACAGCACCATGAGCAAACTGGAGCCCACCTTACCCAGGTGGAGACAAGGGCAGGAGAGGGAGAGGGGTCACCTGGCAAAGTCCCTATGCTTCTTGCATTCAAGTGTCACGCTGGGACACCACACTCTGGAAAGTGGCTTTGTGCTGGCACCCAGGGGCCATGCAGCTGGAAACAAAACAAAAACCAGCACAACCCATCCTGTGCTTGGCAGCCTGTTTGGCTCAGTGGAAGTTATTTGAAGAGCTAGCCCAGCGCAAGAGCTGGCTCTGATCCTCCACCCATTGCAGGATGAGGACAGAGAGGAGCAGCGGAGCTAGGTTATGGCCCCCTTCTCCTTCTCACGCCCATGGGAGCCCTCTGGAAACTCGCTTTTTGAACAAGCAGCCCACATCCTTCTGCTGGGCATCCCATGCTCATGGGAAACCTCCTCCCAACCTTGGATTTTAACACCCTGCATAACCTGACATTAAATAAGCATTTCATAAAGAGCCCTATGCTCAGTGTGTCTAGGTAGCAGGTTACAGAAGGAAGAAGTATTTCTGTGGGCATAGCAACATCTCTGCCCCTGCAGTAACCCCGGCAGCTCACGGAAGCTGCAGCTCCTCTCCCTCGGCACAGGCTCAATGGAAATTCCCTTATTGCCACACTTTAAGCGTTTTACCAGCAAGGCTCTCAGACACTGGGTGCTGCATTAAGTGCTTGCAGTTGTCTGCTTTTGTAGCGGACAGCACATTTAAGTCTCGTCGCTCCAAGCAATAAAATGCATTTATCTAGCCCCTGGCTTTGCAGAGGTTGGGGTAAGCTGCACTGCTGGGCTGCCTCTCGCTCCTTCCCAGCAGTGTCCTGGCCCTCGGGGAGAAGAAAAGCTCTTCCTCCGTCCATGCAGAAGAGCTGCTCCAATTTTTAATTGGATACAGGCCGCACGCTCCCACATGGCCACAGGCATCGCTCCGAATCGTGGCTCAGACTCCACGCAGCTGCCTCTCTCCAGTGCTGTGGGACCCCCAAACCTCAGCTCTGTGAGCAGTGGTGATCATCTCTACCAACAAATGCAGTTGCAGATAACCTCATCCGGTGGTCCATTACTGCTGGCCAGCAGGCAAAAAGCACTGAGTGATAAAGCAGCAACATTAGCTTGGTATTTAATGTTTTAATTTGCATAACGTGCACAAGCTCAGCCCCACTTCGTTTCAGTTTCTCTCACAGGTCAGAGTCCTGCAGCACCGTTGCTCATCCACGTTAGGAAATAACCAGAGGACCACAGCCGTATTTGGCCTCCGAGGACGCTGTGGACACGCAGGAGACAGATCAGCTGTAAGATCTCAGCTGTAACTCGTGAGTGTCAAGCACAAGGGGAGCCTCGTGCCTTGTACACAACTCTTCATCCGACCTGCTGTCACAGCTGTGTTTTTCACAGGAGCGATGCTGTTGACACGTCTTCGCTTCAAAAAGCCCCAGGTCATTCGTGCAGACCCCCCTGCTCAGTATTTATGCTGTTGCGTTGGACTTTTGCAGAAAATGGACAATTTCCCAACCCTTTGCTGGCACAATTCTTTCCCAGCCCTGCTTCTCCCTTCCCCAGCACTCAGCCCCTGCTCCCAGCTGGGCACCATCCAAACAAGGGCTCGCTCCCTCTTCCAGCACCTCTGCTGCTGGCAGAATCACCAAATGGGACTTGATGCAAGACTAAACCCCCTGGACCCTCAAATTAACTACACTTCACCAGGTGGGATAATCACTGAAATCAGTTGGAGGCATTTTTTTCCTCCTGACCAGCACAGGCTGGACATTGCCTGTTAGCTGCTAAGTTTGACCCAAGGATTAAACACTTTAGGGCTTAGTTCCCCAGACTCCTCTATTTTTTTTGCTACTTAGAGGCAATATTTTGCAAGAGATGGGATAGGAGCAACATCCCACATCGCCTTGGTGTTCTCAAGATGCTGCTGTGGCTCCAAGACCATCAGTGAACTTTATCGGTGCGCTGGAGCACGAGTTTCCTGCAGCACCCAGCGCTCTGCCACGCCAGGGCACCCACAGCTCACGAGTGCAGCTTTTTTAGCAAAGTAATCCAGGCATGAGGCGTTTCAGCCTTCTCAGCATAGTCTTTAAATACCTTTCACCATCTCAAAAGCAAATAAGCAATGATAAATATTGTTATTTCGAGTCGGGGAGGCTGTTTACACCTGACTTTGCAGGCTGAAAGTGCTCACAGGGGACAACAGCAGCTCAGTGGAGGAGCGAGTTCCCCTGCCAAGGCACTGCGACCCCCTCTGCTCGATTTTTGTGGGCACCTCCGCAACACTCAGGCGTGCAGCTATGCTCAAACTGTGTCTAAGAACTCAGCTAATTCACATTTTAGTGGGAGAAGCCTTCACTGCAGATCTGCCAACTTGAGAGTGCACCCCAGCAGGGGAGACCGTGTCCCCCTCTCCCTGCCTCTCTTGGCAGTGAAGTCTGCTCTTTCACGTTTACTACTTCTGGCATTTGATGCAGATCAAACCCAACAGAAAAGTAGTTTATGCTTGCTCATTCCTGTGTTTCCCTCCTCTCATCTTTCTCTTCCCTGAACTCCTTTTCCTCATACTCTCTCTCACCTTCATAAGCCAGCAGAAAGCCAGGTCTGTTAAGGAATTTACTGCTTTGGTAGAAAACCTGCTAGTCTGCATCAGCAGAAAATCTTGCCCTATCTCCTTGCAAACCAAAAAGCAGAACTAAATGAAATGCCCCTGGGATGCTCTGGCTACCTCAGTGTAACAAGGTTCAGATTAGGCTGCTCGTTTCACCCTCTGCATTGCCTGGTTTTAATCCAGTTTGGTTCAGGACACACAAAATAGCCGCTTTTCCACCCTCCAGGAAGCAGCAGGCACAGCCAGAGCCAAGCAAAGCGCTGGCAGGTTCTACCTTGTGTGCACACACGCCAAGCTGTGCTTGCTTCTTCGCCCACTTTTTCAGTGCTACCTTTTGTCACATGCCACATTTTGGGTTTTATTTATTGAAATCTCACCCTGAGTCACTGCAAACCCAAGTCCCTGTGGCGCAGGCCAGGAGCTGGCTGCACCCTCACCCTCCCCTGCCCAGGCTTTTGCTCACTCCACAGATCACTGCAGGCCAATGCTCCATCACTCCTGGACAGGACAGCCCCTTCTCCAGAACATTCTGCTCCCTCCAGCTCGAGCTCTGGCCAACGCTGCTCCTCAGAGCTGGTTTTGCAAGAATTTGTATTAGGAAAGGTGCTCTCCCCCTGCAAAATGCCTGTACACAGACATCCTGTCTGCAGGAGCCACAGCGCTGCCTGGCTTTACCCATCGCCTCGCATCAGATTTACTACAGGAACTGCCAAGGGGCCGCCCTGCTCCACGATAACAAAATCCTCCCAGAGACAGCGGCAGAAATAGCCACAGAGCAGCTTAGTGCCTAAAACACCAGTCAAACACCTCAGCCTCTAATGGCAGCTGCCCTGCACCGTGCAGACGCTCATTTTCTCTTCCTGCCATCCCAGAATCTGCCCTTTTGACTCCAGGCAGAGATGAGCAAATATTTAATTAACACATCTGACCTTTTATCAGCCCTCGATGCTGCAAACCAGGACAGCGTTACAAGGTTCTTCACATCTCAAATCCTTGAGAGTTTTCTTAAATTCTGCATTTGAAAGCTGAAAGAAATGAAGTGTCATCTTCCGTTAGGATTTTAATGGCATTTAACTTTGTGCCTCGTATTCCACTAAGGCAGTATAAAATAGGAAACAAGTGCTACCTAGAAAATAAAAATCTGAGAGGCCTTTTAATCGCTTTTCCTGCACATTTAAAATTTTCCAAATTTCTTGTGGGAGGAAGGGGCTGGAGTTGGCAGAGCCTAAATGATGCCTCAGGATGGCTGAGAACAAGCAACTCATCGCATTAAGTTGTGGAGATCAGTCTGCTCTATCTGGTTTTAACTGGCACGACTGGAAACCTGCTCACTACGTTATTCTTTCCACTAACCCTCCGTTCCCAACCATTGTTAAAATGCCAAAGAGTCCCACCTCAGTGAATTTATTTCCAGTTTCGACGTCCCAGGTGCATGGCCTCACTTTGCTCAACCCTTTCCTTTTCCCCTCACCTGGTTCAGTGAGGACTCTTCATTCACGAAAAGCTTTAATTACCTCAGTTTGAAGCCAAGTGTTACTTGGAAATACTAGAAGGCATGCAAAGCCTTACCTCCATGTGGGGATCCTTGTTTAAGTTCACAAATATGCAGTGTACACCGCCAAGATGTATTTTTAAAGTACAGCAGCAGCAGTTCTATTTGGTAACAATAAACCCTTTATTTTTACTGCTTATAAAAATATAGGAACAAAATACTATACAGAAAAATATAAAGTTAAGCAGAGATCTTCTCGATCTCATTTTAAGAGGCAAGGCATAAACAGGATCACACTGTGCAAGCCCCAGACTTCAGAAAATAGAGCTGTTCTAGTAGTTTAAGCGGAGATGCACGCAATCCAAGCGGGGTGGATGCTGCTTCCCACAGCCAGCAGCAGAGGTGTGCTGAGGCTTCCAGCACACAGAGCTCGTCTTGCAGATTCCAACATCCTTGCAAGTTTTCTTTCACTGAACAGAAAATGAAAGCTAAGTCCTGTTTCATGATCTGGCCTGGAGATAAAACAAACATTCTTACACCCCTCGGCATATTCATGGGAAGGGTGCTCAGAACATCCCCTGGCCTCTAATCCCACCTGCTTGGCTCAGATTTACCTAAACCAGTGAGTCTGCAGCACGCTTGCACACAAATAAAGCCAGAAGATGGCTGTGACCGGGGGGTGAGCTGGCAGCTATGATTTAAGGAAGGCAAATGTCAGTGAAAGCAAGCTGATGAAATGCCTGAGTTTCTATCACACTCTTAGGAGAGAAAAAAAAGCAGATAAAAAAAGCAGGCAGTGTTCTTTTCCTCAGTACATTGCTGCCTGCAAGGAAGGACACCATGGACTGCAGCAGCCAACAATACAAGAATCATCTCCTCTTTACCTGCACTACTCCACTACTAAAGTTTCATTTTACACAACCAAACTGTCTGAGTTTGCTTGTGGCTGAAGCAGAAAAAAAAAAGAAGGAAATGGGGGCAGAGAATTAAGGAATTGCAGTGCAAATTATCTGCTCATGGAAAATAAGCCCCAAAAGAAAAAGCTTCTCTGGAGATTTTCCAAGCCTGTTCTCTCCATGGCCACAAAACAGGGTTTGTCCTCATCAGGGAATAACTGCCAGCTGACCCTAGACCTTCAGGAGAACATGGGAGTACGTTCCCTAAAGCAGTGAACTTGCTTTTACTTCAAGGATCAGCCACGCTAGCGAGATGCCAATTTTGCTACCTTTTTGTCACCCAGCAATCACAGCAGGACTCCATGAGAAAGTGCAGTGGGAGTCTCAGGTCTTCAAGTTCCTTTTATTGTCTTGATTTGTAGAAGAGATTTGCAAGTCTCTGTGCTGTATTCATACTGGAAAAAAAGTGCAGCAACATATGCTGGAGACAGTCCAAGAATTACTGCTGTGCTGAGGCAGCTTGCAGAGTTTGACTGAAGAAAATTGACTAAAGAAATAAGAGCAGACCTGAAAATGAAGATGGAGCAAGAAGGGAATTGCTGCAGGCACCAGCGCGTCCCAGTTCCCACCTACTGCCAGAAAGGTGCTGTAGTGGTCCCTATCTCCTGTGAGCAGTGGATGCAGGGCAGGCCTGGGACTGAGCAGTTGTGTAGGGTTAACCAGCAGCACAGTTGGAAAGCTGATGTGGGGACCACTCTCACTGCCACTTGTAGATCTTCACCATCTTCTCGGTCAGCGTAGCCAGGAAGCGGGTCTGGTTCACTTCCAAGGGGCAGATATTCAGCACAGGCAGGTCAGCCTGCAGCTTCTGCAGCAAGGAGCCACTGCCAGCATCCCATAGCTGTGGGACAGACAAGGTCAGAGACTGCAGGATTCTCCCCTCCCAACCAAAACACAGCTTGCTCTCGCTAGAGAAAAGGCTTTCCTCAAGTAACTTACAGGAGCCTTTCTTGACTTTCACAGCCTGCTTGGATGGGCTGTGACACGCTCATGCAGCCTGTTGTCCATCCTCTGCACCCAAGCTGCTCTTTCATATGAAGAGCAACCCTTCTTTGTGTCTTCTCTGTCACACCTAAAGAACCTGCACCCATCCCTCACAGCACTTAACCACATTAACCATCCCACCAAGTCCTTGTTATACCAGTCAGTGCCCAGCTGTGTCAGTGTGCCCAACTGCATTCCCCTGATGGGCTCCAGGGCCTCACTGCCTGCATTCCCATCGATGGGATATGGACCACAGGCCTTGACTAATATTGAGTGTCCCACACTATCACAAAGTTACGCCTGCTATGGCAGGCACAACAGACCAACCTGCACAGGGTAATGTGCCTGAAAGACAATTCCCACCAAAACACACTGGTGGTGTGACTAATAAGGCTCCTCTCCTAAGAGCTGCAATAAACCCCTCCACCACACTGAAAGGAATGAGATGTACCAGGGCAGAATTAGACGCCTCATCACCAGCACACACAAAGACACTGCCATCCTCCTTCGGGCTCTGAAAAATGGCATTCTTGGTCAGCAACTTGCAGGTGGGCCCAGCGGTAAATGTCTGAACTGGGTGAGAAGAACACACCACATCCTCAGAGGCCTCTGTCAGCGGACTGCAGGTCAGTTCCATCATCACACAACGCACATACGGGTTATTTTTACCTGCACAGCAGAAATAAAGTAACCTTTAGGAAATTTTATTGCAGACAAGTTTTAACCGTAGGAATTCAAGCACCACCACCCTGCAGCTGCCTCCTTTTGCCTCCACCCAATTCTTATCTACATGCAGATGCTCATTACTCTGGCCAAGGCAGGTACTCCATTTCAGCTGTGCCCTCAGCAAAGCTGCTGTTGAACCTAACAAACAGCAGGCCAGAGCAGCAATGGAAAGCGCACTGCGACTGCACGCAGTTACGTACTGGGCCTGTAGGTCGCGAGGCAGTGCCGTGTGCTGATCTCTGTCTGAAGATCAATGCATCCTCCAGGCTCCAGTGGCAGGTGATGAGGCCGGTAAGAGTTGCCAGCTTTCTGTTCCCAAAAGCAGGCTCCTTCCAAGGTCCCAGCTAATATTCCACCATAAGGCAGTGATGCTGAGGCCATCCGGGGCAGATAGGACAGTGACACCATGGGGCACCTGAAAGCGAGATTGGCAAGAGTCAGCGCTGCCAGCTGCAGCCGTGCAGGTGTCCTGCCTCACCTCTCTCCGACCACAATGCAAAGAGGGCCTAAGCAACTACGAAAGTCCTTCAAGCAAGAAACCCCAATGTGTTTATAAAAAGTAAGTGATATTCCACAAGTCCTAAGCTGTATGTTTTAAAGAAGCATCAGACTGCACACATCAGATGTGTGTAAATCAGCATTTGATTCCCCGAGTAAAAGAGATGAAAGTGCCAGTGTCTCACACCCCTCTGTAATTTGTCCTTTCCAAATTAAATACTAAACCTAGCTCCAAAACAAAAGTTGGTTTTCCTGCTTAGGCTGCACCAGTGGGTCCATTTCTGACCACTGTGTGCCTTAAAAGGTGCCAAGTACTAAGTTATACCATGCAACCTTATGGGGGACTTCTACATCTGTGCTAAATCTGAATTTTTGAACAAGAGATTCACATAAAACAACTTAAACGATTACAATTGCTGTGTGATTTATGGAATAAGGTGTTCGGCTTAATGTACCTTAGTGAAGTTGAGAGGAATTAAAAATCCTTATGCCATACCTGGACTTCTGAGGGACTAGTTCCTGGACATGAGAGTTTGTGTCTCTCAAATCATAGATCATGATGGAGCCATTGATCAACCCAGCATAGATGTAGTTCGTATCATCGAGACACCAGCAGCAGCTCCAGACAGGACGGCCAGTATTGTACGTCTGCACCACGGTATTTGTTGCCAAGCTGCAGAAGAAAAGCAAAGTGTCGGCCCATTGCACAAACATCAACTGATAAGAAAATAGCATAATTAAGGTAAGCAAATCTAGCTTTTTAAAGTCTTTAGACAGAAGCATTTCTCTCTAGACCGAGTTTGGGATTAAATCCTCCTCTACTCCAGACAGGAATCTGGAAAATCTAGACAGAATAATCACTGGGATATTGTCAGGTGATTTCTTCCAGGCCAATGCTTTTATTTTCCAGATTGATCTTTGGAGACTGGGAAAGGAAATCTCAGCTGCTTTACTGGAAAGAGAAAGCGAAGTGACTTTTCTGAGAACAATTATGAGAAGTGACTCCAGTGTAAACCTGTAATACTGCATATTCCTGAGACTGCAGGGCTCATCTCTTCAGATTACATCTCTCATTAATTATTTCCCTCTTTTTACAGAAGAGGAACAGTGCTTCTGCCTCTAAAGAATCCAACTTAAGCAAGAGTGAGACAGTGATTGGGGGTTAAAAAGCACATTCACGGTGTTAGTTTTTTTAGAAACTCAGTGTGGAAGGAAGAAGAGGGGAGTGCACAGAAGGGTGCAACCCAGAATAGCAGACGAAGCTGGTGTCAGAATGGAATGTATTTGCAAAGGGCAGCATTGCCAGCATAGGCTCAGCACATTGAAAACAGCATGAGATAGAAGACAGCACTGAAAGTAACTCTGGATATCTGCTACAACACGGAGGTTTCTCCTCGAGGAAGGTGATTATACTCAGAACTTGCTCCCAGGTAAGTATAAGGGGAACGACCAGACAGACAAGCCTGGCTGGGGAACATTAACAGGGAGTTTGATATCAGAACAGTGACTGGTTAAAAACAACAGGAAAAAAGCCACGGTGCTATTTTAAACACTTGCAAGCCAGAACAGGAGACTTAAGAACATCTTGGAAAGTTCCTTTTGGTGGGATGACTATGAAATCAGTAACTAGAGAAGAAAGATGACCAGAAGGAGACTTATTTCAAAGGGAGACTAAAAGAAGTATGAAGATGCTGCTGAAGCAAGCACTTAACTCCAGACATTCTGGGACCAAAAACAAAGGCAAGAGGATCGCAAGTTCTTATGTGGCAACTGGGCAGGTGTGGCAGTCAAGTGTCTGAGCAAACACCGCAACAAGAAGCCACCCTCCAGATTAAACCATGAAAAGAACATCAACCTCACTGGTTCCAAATCTGACAATGCTGACTTCAGCATCAGACAGTTTTGTTTACCTTTAAGTAGTCTAGCAAATATTTCAATATGAGGAAAGCAACATTCTTTACGTTTTTGTTGCAGGATTAAGCTCTCTTCATTGCTTCGCTTGTGGGAAAGAATTGGGACTAATCAGCCATATAAGACATACCCTGCCTCACTCTATACTGACAGATGTGCATGAAGATCTTAATATGGGTCAATAAGAATCAATCAGCTAACAAAGTCTTGAAGCAGCTTAAGCTTAAGATTGAAGAGCAGCACAGAGTAGCAAGAAAACACACTCATAGGCTGTAAATTCTGCCAGGATTTGACACATTTCTCTCTTAGTCTCTGCATAATTGGTCTCTAACCTGCTTTAAGTCTCTCCAAGCTCTGGAGAACCTGTGTTCCTGTAGCCCGTGCTCAACAACGCCTGCTACACACTCCACAGCCCAGATGAATTACAAGCTTTTGCAAAAAGTTTAAATTCAGAGAGGCCAACATTAGTACAGGGATGAAAGTGCCCAACCTCAACAGCCCTTGTTTCTGTTTCATGCCATACAAGTTGCCACGCTTCACATTTATTTCCCTGCAGGAACAGAAAAGCATGAGGGGGGTAGATTTCACATTTATACATCATGCTATGTTTTTTCTCAACACAACTTGGCCAATATGTGTTGAATTACTTGTTTTCCACTGAATTCTCCACAGGAAAATAAGTTATTAGAGACAGGTAGCTTCATAACACTTCCATATAAAAGACTGGGAAGCAAGAACAAGTCTCTCTCCATTAGTTTCCACATGTAGGAAGAACGTGTAGATCTGATCTCATCTTTGCACCATCTCTTGGAAAGCAGAACAGCAAGTGCTGTAAGGCATTTAGAGCAGGAATACAGTCTCCTGCATATAGCAAAACTCAGCTGGGACAGGGTGCTCCCCACAGCAGGGCTCACCTGGTCAGTTTGAGAGTGTTGTCCAGGGCAGCAGAGAGGAGCAAGCCATCTGCTCGACTGCTGAAAGCCAGTCCTCGGATCTGTTTACTGTGGATGGGGATGTACTGAGTGCTCTTCAGGTTGGCCATGCTTATCATCTTAACACCACAACCTGTCATGGAAGAAGGATGAAGCAGGTTATCGTGAAGCAGCATACATGTAGATCTAGCAATTCAGTGCCAGAACTCCAATGTCTGTACTGAAATGTGTCGTAGGATGAACACATGAAAGCTATTTGTTGTTCTGGATAAGAACTGCCACTAATCATTCTTTAGTTCAAATGGCAACAGGGCTAATTCCTTCGGGATCCCAGACAGAAAGAGCAATCTCAGTATCAGTGCTACACGCCTTGTTACAAGAGCCTGCTGCTCTTTAGCCAGTTTCTTCAAAGACATTCTTGCCTGTAAACACACACAGTAGGATTACGTGGCTATTTAAGAGAACAAGTGTCACTGCAAACAATGGTTACAGGTGAACTTAACCTGTGTGCTGCAAGAGTCACCACAAAGCCTCCATTCAGGGATTCATTTCCCGGCTCCAAAAGCCAGAAAATAAAGGTCAGTTGAAGACAGAAAACAATTTTGCTATGCCTAGATAAGGCGTATTAATCTCCAAACCATTTACCAAATAAAGTTCCATCATTCAGAAAGCACTGAAGTACTTTGCAAATAAACAATGGGATCCCTAATGCTACATTTATTTCATTGAAAAAGCACGTTGGTGCTGTTCCAGATGCCAGGTCTCTTGCCTCTGGCCATAACAGCGAAACGAAAAACCCATGGCTGGCCATGACTTCTTGGCTTCCTGTTTCCTCACTGGAAAACTCTGCTTCTATCCTTCATATTAAAAATTTTTTACCTTTTTTTTCCCCCCGTTTCTAGAGTATTGACAAATCAGTATGTGATTGTCAAACCATGGATGTGGATCAATCCACTACAGTTTGGGGAGCAATGTTTCTCACTCAAGCACTGGAAGCTTCTCCGCATACCCTAGGGTGCTGACCCCTTGTTCTTTCAGAAGACCCACCTCTGCAAGGAGCACCAGACACTCCTCTTACCTTGCTGTGGATGTGGCACTGCAGCAGAAGAGCCAGAGACCCTCTGCTAGGATTCTGCCAGAAAAGCAGTAAGAGAAACAAGCTGCCTTGCTCAGAAGTTACCAATGCAGGGGCCAGAACAACTACCAGGAGTTGTAGCAGTATTCCCAGTTTACAAGGCACATGTGAAAGTCAAGCAGAGGAGCAGGAAGCAAGAAGTAGAAAACACATTTAATTTTCACCTATAAACCCCATAATCTTGACTTGCATAATTACCAGGAATAAAAGTAGACTGTGGAGAAGGCTGCGATACCACGAGACAACTCAGTGAGTCACAGTATGCCATTACTCTGCAGCTCCCAGTCTGAGACACCATAAAAACCTTTTCCAAGTGGTACTTGCACTGGCTCTGGCTGGAGGGGAGGCTGCCTGAGGGGCAGGTGTGGGAGCTGCCAGGTTGCTGAGCAGCATTCGCATTTTGCTGGGCCACCAGAGCCTTCAATTCCTGCAAGAAAAGAGACCCAACAGCTTTAATGTGCCACTGGCAGTGTAACCTTCTGTGCTATCTGTTCCAGATGCTCCAACTTGTTCTCAGAAAAAGAGGGAGAATATGGTCCAGTTTCCACACCGTTCCTGAAATGCTGTATTTCCAAGTCCACTGACTATGACAGTGAGCAACAAAAGCATTTGAACGCTACGTGAGTTCTGGCAGAATGGACTCAAAGTCTGTTATTGTATGTATCAGACCCTGGGAGGGAGAGGACTCTTGGGCAACACATAAAAGCCAATAACAATTATTACCAGATCAATGCTGTTTAGAAGAGAATAAACTGCCAAGTATTACATGCAGCTAAAACCACAAGAGAAAGCCAATTAGAACCATTTTCCAGAATTTCCAGAATACCCCATAAAAAAAAAAATAAAAGCCCGAATTTCAATATCAGGGTGTTGCAGGAAACAAGTCCGTCTATGTAATGACTATGACCCTGTTCTTGTAAACCCTGGGCAGCAAATTCCAGGAACGACACAACTCTCAAGAGCTCCAGCCCTGTTTTCCACCACCTCCTCCCCCTTCTGCCTCCAGCTCAGCTGATGAATGCTCAAGGATGCAGAGACACGGCCAAGGACAGCTTCCATCAGCAGCAAGGTATTTCTAGAATTCTTCTTTCCGGAGATCAAGGGTGAGAGGGTATGCGAGCAGTGGCACTGGCATAACATGAGTCAACTAAAAATGCCCCTCGAAAGAGCACGTTGACCAACTTCTTGTAATCCAAGGGCAAAACCAGAAACAGAACCCCAGGGATACCAGACAATGTACATGTTAAGAAAATTGCTACTTGCTTTCTGTTGTCTGCTGCAAATACTACGCAGTCTTTAAACAATTAAGGGCCGCAAGAGTGATATTATGAATATATTAGGAGACTGCAAGCTAGCTTCAATATTGAACCAGCCACTACCACTTAATTCACATCTAAGCAAAGGCAGCAGTTCTCAAAGAGGCAAGATCAAAGATCAAGCTCTACATTAATAGTTATCATCAAGACCTCTAACTTTTGGAAACTGCTCAAGAGGAGAGCAATTCTGATATTTTACAGAGGTCTGATCTGTTCTGCATCAAGGTCATTACAAATTCCCCAAGGGAATAAAAACTGAAGCTGAAGACTCAAGATGATCCTGTTAGAGCAAGCAAAAGCAAAACAACCTGAGGAGGAAGGGGTGTGGAGGGTGCCAGGATGCTTATGATGGAAGCTGTAGCTTTGGACTTATGAAATGTAAAAGAAAGTGACTTTTAATTAAAAAAACCCCAAAACTATTTACTTCCTAAAAGGCTGGAGGATACCACCACTGAGGATTAGAGGAGATTAAAGTTATTTGTTGCTCTGGGGAGTTTACAAAACACTCCTTGCCACCTGAACTCAACATTCAACTTTTATACAAGTTATTCAAAAGGAAACCAGGCAATTAAAACCACAAGGACTATTAGCACAATGCTTACATTTAACCACAGTGGATAAACCCAGCAGAATCAGGAAGTCTTACTGGAGACACCTTTCCAAAGTGATCAAAAATGCTGCACTGCAGAACAAACTCCACTAACTGTGCTCAGAAGACTGCTCTGCTGGCAGTGTAAGCCTGTACCTTCCTTTAAGATGTCTGCAGAGCTCTCCTGATGCCTGGTGTTGACTAAGGGCCTCGAGGGTACACTTGTCTCTCTGCACCTTAGAGCTCAGCTTGCCATTGTAGCCATGAAAGAAGAGTCACACAGGAGCATATACAGCAGAAGTCTTCCTGAGGAGTACGTGTGAAAAGCAGCAGGAGAGCACAATGAATAGGAAGGGAAAACCACCAGCTACAACAGCTTCAGAACAGCTTTCTTTTGAGTATTAGCTTACAGTCTCAACATGAAGCTTTAAAGACAAAGGCAGTTCTCAAATGACTGTCACTCTGGCTGTCTCTTACAGAAGCCATGACACAGCCCCAGCCTTGCATTTAATAGAGGTAAACATGAGTGTACAACCTCCATCTGCAGGGCAGCACTACAGTTATTCCCCCTTCCACCTGCCTTCAGTGCAGGTCCAGATTCAAAGGGACACAGCATTTTTAACTGGCCTCGCTATAAGTAACATCTGAATGAAACAGCAACTTCTACTTCTTCCAGATATTCCTCAGACATCAACTGGAGGTAAACAAAGATCACAAAGATAAAAGATTTTTATGCAATAAAAACCATTAGCCTAAAATCTTTCTAAAGGTGTTAGGTTCACAAGTTTTTATTGCTATTGTGCCATCCAGTTCATTTCAGACACTCTGAAAACCTATTTTAAAAAAGCTTTTCCAATGTAAACAGACTGCTCCATGTGCAAACAGAGCTACTGTCTCCTGCTTGCAATGAGGAGTCCTACCCTAGTGGTACTAATGCCAGAAGCCAGAGACACTTTGCTTATCCTTAGCTAACTCTGAAAGTTTTGGCAGATTCAGAAGTACTGCAGTAGCTCACATCTGATTCCCAAGTCCTTTGTGCTCACAGAGGAGAGGCTTTAGGCACAAGTAAGGAAGGCTTCACTAGCACTGCTCTCAAAATGCAAGTCTGAACACGCAGAGCGCAGCGTGCGGCTCAGCACAGCACACACTTCAGGCTTACATCGGAGAAACACTGTTGAGAGCTTTCTTTCAGAGTTTTAGGTAGCTACCTACCCTCTCTTTCTCCCTTCAAGTTCCTCTCCTCACGTAGTCTCATGTAACTGAAGACTTCCAAAAAATCCCTTTTCTAGCCTCAATCAGCTTAAATAGTTGATTAACAAAATACAACAGCAAGATTGTTAATGGACAAGAGCAAGGAAAAACGCATACAAACCTAAAACAAGGTCATAACTAGTGACACGACTGCTGATGAGCTCTCAAGCACATTAGCAATGAAAAGAAGGGTTCAAGCAATGACTTTTGAGGAAAAATTGATGGCATTTACTTTCCATAAGAGTTCAGACACCACAGCTTCACATGCAACCAATGAACATCATAACTGCAAAAAAAGTTCCATGCAACTGAGCTTTGCAAACATCCCTCTGACCATACGGGCATTTCACACATTTGTTTTGTAATCCCACAGCACTTGATTTTCTGCATTGATTTACAGCTTTGTATGCCAACACGTTTTCTGGTGCCATCAATAACACTGCTTGCTGAAAGGACCAGAACAACAGATTCAAGATGCAACAAGGCACATTCAGATTCGATGTTAACAAAAGGTATTTCTCAATGAGGATGGTCGAACTGTGGGATGTCCAGAAGCTGGGCAGTCTGCTTGCACACACAACAGCTGAGCAACCCAACCCAATGCTGAAGTTACCCAACTAGAGCCCCTGCCAACCTAAGTGATTCTATGCAGGTACAGTTGCTTTACTAGATGACCTCTCCTAAGATAAGGAAATTGTTAGGCATATGCTCAAAATATAATCAAACAACTTGGAGACTTATTCCAGACTTCCTGCTGATTTTCTTCTCTCCAGCAAATTGTGTTACGTTCAGTTTATTCACAGTATAAACAAGCACCTTAAAATTGCTTCCAGCACTCGTATTAACCACTACAGGACAGTGATGAATGCAGTATAAATACTGAAACAGAGCTTAAAGAACACAGGGTACTTCATCTTTATAACATGCGACTACAATTCAGTTAAACTGGATATTCCATCATTTAACACCAAAAGAATTGCAGGAAGACGTTATGGACCTGCAGTTTTATCTTACTCACATTTTTCTTAAGCTAGAGTTTAAAGTGGACCAATTTTCTTATTGGCTCTGATAGCTTCATGCAGGAATCTAGGGAAGCAATTTATAAAGCCTTATCTTAACGTCACACAGGAAGACTTCAGCAAAGAGGATGTACGGATATGAATAGCCAAGGCTATAAAAATATCCAGAAGTAGAGAAAAGCATAAAATTAAGTGAGTTACTAGACAGTGAAAGATTAGAGATCATCTACTTCATACAACAAAACAAGTAGCAAACTGGCTATGAAACAGGCTACTGGAAAAACCTAGCCCTGGTGGAACAGGCCAGATAATTCAGTTGGAAGCACCGAAGTCCACAACTTACAGGAATCCCGCAAAAGCAGCTGTGATGGGTTAGAAAATGTCACAGTATTGCATAAACCACAAAGGAGGCAGCCATTTAGCAACCATTTATTTTCAGTAATTTGTGTTCTAAGGGACAGAGGTGCCTCTTAGCAGCTGTTCAGCCCATGCATGCAGCCTACTCTAATGACAGACCAGGTCTCATGGTACCAGAAGGTGCTTAAGTACAATGTTGACGGACCTTCACCAAAAAACTAAGGGTTTTTTTTGTTCTTTTATTCTTGCAAATAGCCGTAACTCTTCACAAACTGCTTCTCAAAGGCTCTTGACTAACTACAGCAATAATAGGTCCCATTACAGTTTTACTATAGAGATTTTTCTAAGCTTATTTTGATGCAGTTAAGAGAAAGATGAGGAGAATAAGTTTGGTGCTGTACTACCAAGCCTTGCCAGGGACCACAGAACTTGAGGAGGAACCTGCAACATCAGCAGCCAAAAAGCTCTACTGCTAAGCTATACTTACAATTTTGATTAAGTCTCTGAAGCACAGAAAAAAAAAGTCAGTGTTATGTAGCATACATGAATATGCCAGCCTGGGATAAACTCAACCAGTTGAACTTACTAAATCTTGCTGCTGATCAAAACTGGAAGGCTGTAAAAGACAGGCTGAAGAGAAAGGGAATCCTCTGTGTTTCAGCAGTGGGAGACTCACCTGAACTTGCTTGCGGAGTTTGCTGCATTCATCTGTCAACACCTGCAACTGGAGCTGGCTCCGTGCAGATTCCAGCTCTGCCTGCCTCCGCAACATCTGCTCCTTTTCGAAAAAGCTGGAGGAACGAAAGAAAAGCAATCCTTAGGATAGGTGTTACCTTGGATGCTACTCTGGGCCATCTACTCCTATTCCCAGACTTCACCCCAGCACAGGTCCTGTTCAGGTAGATTCAAAAATAACAGAAAATCTGGTACCACACTCATCTAGTGCATTCACCTCGAGATGTTCTCAGTTATGCAATTGTACTGAATTACTCACTTAATTATTGTTCCATAGAAACAACAGCCTTTCTCCTCACCCTCTTCAAATGTCTTAATTTAACAGTGAAAGAGAAATCAGCCTTTTTTTTTCTGTTTAGCCAATTCTGTACCATCAGTGTCCATGTAATATACCATGTCAGTAATGCAGCAAGATCTGCAAGCTTTCTTCTACTTCCAGTAACTAATTTTGTATTTCAGGAAAATACAGCTGTATCAGAAACAGACAGATAAATTCTCCATAAATACCCATACAGAAGCCATACTTACTACCTCACCTTGAGCCTAAAAGTGCATACACACCATTTAGCAGCTGCAGTTTCAGTAACATACTTCAATTTCTCTTCCATATATGCTTTACATATGAAGGAACAGTTAAAGAAGAGAAAGAAACACCAATATTCCTTAAAGTTGTCACTTCTGGTCTGTAACACTGCAGCTTTTGCAGGGGTCAACATGTCAGTAGTTCGGGTGCAGGGAGATCTAGCTCGTGAAGTACCTTCTCAATATACAAAATCTGGCTTGCATGTTCATCAGGCACAGAACTCTGTCGTTACCCTATAGCTTCTTCACCTGATTGTTGTTGTGTAGGAAACAGGTGAAATGCTGTATTTAACCATCACAAACACATTCTTTGCACAAGTACCCAGAGCCTGAAGGCTGGCTTTTTTTGAACATGAAAAACAAAACCCATGATCTTAGACCTAATTCAAGGCCATGTGCAAACAATATTGATGCATGCATCAGTGCTCATAGTTGTCCTCCACTCGTGGCTGTGTGCCACAAAGCAGCCACTGCCAGCAACCTCACAGGACTGACAGGCAGCCATCGCTGTCTGCTCCCAACAGAAGCAGGAGACAGGCAAGGTGCAGGGCAAATGGGGAAGGGCTGCAGCAAGACTGAGACACAAGCAGCAGGCAAACAACTACCTCTCCCTGAGGGATAACAAAACTTAAACACCCAAATGCCTCCTATGCTTTTGAAAAAAAATAAATAAATCTTATTTATCATTTGTTTTGCAGTGTCAATCCAGTAAAGGCAGCGTGACTCTGCTAAAGGCACAATTCAAACACCAGCAGGCAGCGGCAGTCTGGACAGAAGAGATATTTTCCCTTCGTGACAGTTACTCCTCAGTCATTTCTGATTAATAATTACCAGGATAGTCAGATTTCTGTTGAAAGCTGCATTGAAAGAACAGCAGCATGGTTAAGAGACACGTAAAGACCCCAATTAAATCCTATTCACTGCAAGATTCAGAACTCAGATATTTGCAGCCTTTTAATGTCAGAATAGTATCTGTGACACCACCTTACTGAAAAGAAATTAGTTCCCATTTTCATACCCACTTTTCCGCTTTCCGATAAAAAAATAAATCTACATTTAAGTTGAAGGGTGAAGCAGAGTCATAGCAATGCTTGCTGACCTTTTGCAAGTAAGGCTACATGAAGAGTTTGACAAAGCAAGATGGAAAGTGATTCATGTGAGAGATTACGCTGTTTAATGCATGCAGAAAAGATGTCAGAAAAGGTCAGGTATTCGCCCTCCCTTGCTTTTCTAACTATGCCTCACTTTTCTCATCTAATGATGAATTAGCAATATACGGCTTTTTGGCAACAACTCTGCATGCTCTCCCATGACATTTCAGGATACAACACAAGATAGCTTTTGCTATTTCAGTGCTGCGAAGCACAAACTCAACAACTCTGTTTCCAAAAGAAACTTCTCCTTCCAGGTAAGACACACACAACCCAGGCAGCTCCTGGTTTGTTAAACTAGCCATACTCACGATGATCCCCAAGGAAATGGACAAATTGCTTCACACACTACAGGAAATGAAAGCTTGAGTCAAAGCCAGACTGCAGCTTTCAATGCAGGCAGCCAATGAGGTCATATCTTCACGTGGCGACTCCTCACCTTTTCATGCGTTCCTGTTCACTGGTATCCAGCGCTTTCAAAGTACGAGCATACAGGATCACGATGTCGGAACGTTTCGCTTTCTTATTGCACTGAAATAAAAACCAAGTTCAGTTCATCTACAGGAATTTAACTATCCAAACTAGGCATCCCTACAAGTTGCTAGGCCATTACTTCGAAAACTCCTTATAGCTTTGAAGGGAGGGAGGGGTTGTCTACTTGAAAACAAGTCCACAAAAACAAGAGCATACCACACCATGTTTGCAAGACATATAGACACCAGAGCTCTAATTGGGGCTACAACAGCAATTTTGATTGTGCATCCTACTGCACCTTTAATAATGCACCTCCTTGCTTCCCAGAAATTTGTTCTGCTAAAGCACCAGCGATGCAGCATGGTCAGGTAAGCTCCAGGGACAAAAAAAGCCAAACGAAGTAGAGGAAAAAAAGATCTAAAACAAAACACCAGCCCAATCTCTATTTCTCAAACACCAAGACTGGCCGCTTGGCCAACTGACAGTGATTTGGGACCCACTGAATATACTCCCAATGGTGTTATTTATGCATTATATTCCTTTAATCAAATCCTATAGCCCCAAATCCATAAAGGTATTCCAGTGCCAGTATGAAACACTGACATCCCACTGATTTCAGTGATACACAGAGTCAGGTATTTCAATAATTTTGTGCATCTGGCTGTGATCATTTAGTACTTTAGATTCTCCTTAAAAAGAAGGGATAACACCTCCCCCTGAGATAGGACTTGGGAGAAATTATAGCATCTGCAAGCTTACTGTTTTGAAACTACACTTTGCTGATCAGAAAAGCAGCAGTGAACAGACAGATCAAGTAGCCTCTGCTGAGCATTACATTACTATGTGTGCTTAAAATGCAGACTTCTCTATTATTTAGTAGCACGAAGACATCACGGGCAACAGTTTCAGATAAGACAACCCCCCTTCCTTTGTCAAGAACTGCCTTGCAGAGCAGTAAGTGGCTAAGACAGCTTTCCTGGCAGCCAGCAGCTGTCACTGGCAGGATCACGAATGCTGCAATTTCACAGTAACTTGCATTCGAGCCACTTAGTATACAGAGCACCACGCACGGCAACCCTGTGCTATTCAATTAGAGAATGCCCAATCGCAAAGGACAGCAGCTGAAAATGAAAGAAAGATGATTTAGCTGCAAGGTTGTCTCCAGAGCACGGAGTTCTCTCAGGAACTTTTCAGTAATTGCATCGCTGGAAGAAAGTGAGGGCGCGTGCACCCCTCAGAAGTTGTTAGGATGCAAGAAGAAAGCAGTCACAAAATTCCAAAGAGCAAAGATGCTGGAAAGGTCTCTGAGAATTTTGTCTGGGCCTGGAGCGGGTGAAGAAAAGCTTACACAGAATTGACAGGGATAAGAAAAATAAGGTTTGGGCCTTTGCTATGGCAACAGTGACTCTTTAGGTTTAACCAGTGTGCGTCAACAGGAAGTTTCTGGCTGAAAGGAAGGAATCCTGCACAAGGTCAAGCAAGACCATGGAAGCTCTCAAAATGACAAAGCCAAAGAAATCCTGGGCCTCCAGCCACCAGCTTGGAAAGCAGCAGAACTGAATCCTATTTACAAGGTACTTGTTGACCCATTCCTTTCTGGAAAAGAATAAGGAATGGAAGCACATCAGAGACGTGTAGGCCTAATTGAAAGAGATCAATATCACCCATGGAAACAAAAACCAAAAAGAGCACCTTAAAAAGCAGTTCTACCACTTGCAATTGGACATTAAAGGATGCCCCTTGTTTCTCAGTTTACTCTCTGCAAGCTACCTAAACAATCCAATCTGCTTAAAGGCTGCAAAAGCAGAGGAAGTTCAAAACGGAAGATTAACCAACTGAAAACGCTTTTCAAACACATTTCTTGTCCAATAACATATTCTTTATGCTTAATTAATTGCTTCTAGGAATCTGTCTGCCATTACCACACTTCAGTGTTCTGAAACCAATTACAGGTTTAGCACTTGAACTCTCAGACTTCTAAGTCTGCTACTCACAAATGCTCTACTTCGGGAGAGAATTCAAGTCAGAATCCTCCCTTGAAAGCAGCGTAAGTTGCTCCTGGCCTAGTTACATCAAAATAATGGTGATTTTTGTTATTTCTGACAGCAGGCAAAGGTGGATTTTTCCTGCAGCAACCAGTTGTAACAGTTACAGTGCTCACACCTGCAGCAGAAGTTACCCAATAGAAAATCCTTTCCAAAGCACAGAAATGTCCATTTTACCTGGGGGCACTTCGCTGCCTGTCCCTTGAGCCATCTGTCAATGCAGGTGTAACCAAATAGGTGCCCACACCGCAATGCTGAGAGTCGGTGGTCCCCAGCATTGGTCCACTGCTCAAAGCAGATTGCACAGGTATCCCCTTCCTCCTCATCCTGTGGAGCAGCAGGTACTGCTGGTTCCAGTGTCTTCAGTGGAGTTCTCTAGGATTACAAAGACAAAACAATGTTTTAGACAAATGCAGCATTTACCATATTTAATCTGTCTCCTAAAGCACTCAGGTCTCCTTACCTGCTTTTGTTGGACTTTTGCCTCTTTACCTTCACAACTTTCATGTTCTGCGGAAGCTTGAGATAAAGCTTGAGATAAAGCTTGAGGTGGCTCTGCTTGGACCTGACTGGAAACTAAAGAAAGCATTACTTGAATGAACCGATATATAACAGATGGAAAAGGAGTTCTTCTTGACTTGACCTGAAATCATCAGTGCATAAGGTAAGCAGTGCAACAATGGCACAGGTTACATAAAAAGCTTGAGAGGTAGTCTGTGTGTAAGCCCTTCTATTAATCAACACTAATGCTAAAGAACTTTGTTTTCTTTTATTAAAAAAGCAGCAGAATTTCAGTGAAAAAGGAGATGTCTTTTAAAGATGGGAATTGTTACCAGGATTTTCTGACCTGCTGGAAACAAATATATCTGCATACAGATCTGTAGTTAGGCTGATGCAGGGTTACACCCTTGCATCACTACACCCGGAGAAAGACAAACCAATATGCAGAAGTTATTTTGCCAAGGGATCTAAGCATGCATATTTCATGTGCTAACAAAGCATTTACCGTATGCTCTCTGTCCATTCACCCTGACAAAAGCAGTTTTCCAGCTGGTAGTTATCCCAACTATCCATTCTGCTAGGCCATATGCTTTTGTGGTGGGCCTCTGTTAGCCTTGCTGTTGAAGCATGGGCACACAGAACCCTACATTTGGATTAGCACCACTAGCATACTAAAAAAGGAGCAGAAATCAGCCTTCAGAAAACAAAAGAATTATTAGTCACAGTTGAGGCAGATAGTCTCAATCCAGTAGAGGTATCACCTAGCCCTGGCTAATGTCAATACAGTTTTTAGCCTCTATGGTTCTGGGCTGAACAGGAACTAGTGCCTTATATAAGCAAAAAAGACAAGGGAATTCCAGTAGACCCTACAGAGAGCATATGTTCACACAATATTAGGCAGTACTTAACAGCTTGAGCTCCTGTCACGTGCAAGACTAGCTCAGAGCAAGCAGAATGAATCTATTCAAAAGACACCTCATAGATGTACCCTCAAAAAGAGGTGCCAAGGTGGGCTGGCCAATCAAAAACAAAACTAAGGGCAGAGAGTGAAGCATAAAGACAGCCCTTAGAGACTGAAGAAAAAAAAAAAAGAATCTCTTTCACATATTCTCTGGGCATGAATAACCTTGACTAGAAAGATAACCATGTGCCACTCTTACATAAACTGCGTATGTTTGTCACAAACAATGTCACTGAAGTGTGTGGCAGCCTGTGAACGCGAGTCTGGATAAAGTACTGCAAGCCAGGAAAAGCCGAGGAAAGAAAAAGACAAACAAAAATCCCTCTGTCTTGTCTCTACCTCCTCAGCTAAGTGTCACAGGAAGTTACAGGAATAAAAAGAAATTGTCTTATCTCTGCCTCCTCAGCTAGGTGTCACAGGAAGTTACAGGAATAAAAAGAAAACTCTAAACTGAAGCAGACTGAAATCACAAATTAAAAAATACTGAATTGGATCCTTCTCTGAAAACTGAAAGCACTGCTGATCTCCAGAGATGCGACTTGATGTCTTCAATAATACTCTTTGATACCATAACAGTGGAAGTGTGCTAAATAATAATCTAAACTTGAAGTTATTCTGAACATTTCTAGGATTATTTACAAATAGCAGCCTGCAAATAGCAAAAAAGACTGTAATATTACGCTAGCAATCACCCACTGCTGCTGCCACCGCTCTTAGGAGCTGCTTGCCAGAAAGCCTTGTGGTAGCAACCTGCTACCATCAACTGTGGGCATAATGATCTCTTAGCACTGTTGTGCAGCTCACAAGGCTTTCTTTCCCCACTGAGTTTCTGAAATCAGCCTCTACACAGCTCAAATACAGCACAAGCCTCCTGAGTTACCTGCTGGAGGTGTCTCCTGAGCCGACGGTAACAGCGGCGCTGCAGCCTCCACAGCTTCCTCCTCCTCCTCAGAGGTGCTGCTGTCAGAGTCACTCACTTCTATTACTGCATCTAAGCTGTGCTCCTGGTTGTCCCTTGCAGTGCGAGAGGGCTCCAGATGTGGGGTTGGTCCTGTAGCTGGCTCTTGGGTCCTGCTGTGTTGAAAGTAACTGTCCAGTGCTGCCCTGAGTCCAGAAAAACAAGGATTAGTTTACCTGAAATGGCTGTGGTTGTTAAAGACTCAGCATGTTTCTCCACACTTGTTTGCAGTACAATTCATACAAGTCTGACTGCAGTAGGAAGGTATTCAAGTTACCAGGACAGACCTTCTCTGGTATGGGGGGCAATCCCATACCCTTTATGAACAATCCCACTTTACAGAGCAGCAGCAGCAGCACACAGCAACCGTTCATTTTTGCTCAGCTCAAAGAAAAACTCCTCCTTGTTACAAGGTTGTCTTCTTTTGGGGTGGGGTTGGGGAGAAGAAAAGCAAAGACAACATAAGTATTGCTCACTAATAGCCTAAGGAACTTAAAACCCTCAGACATGGTTCCCAAAGCTACTGGTTAATATTAGATTCACAAGGCTTGTGTCAGTCTCATTCCATCAACTATTTTGTGCCTAATCTTTCTACTTTCCCCCTTCTTTTCTACCAGAACTTCATCCCTGGATGAAAACATCCTCCCCTCTCCCCCCATCAGTTTAGCTATTGTTTCAATTATCCTTCAGATTCTAAAGAGGAGTCTGTCAGGTTGCCCTCTAGCCCCAAGAGCTCCAGTGACCTTCACACACAATCCAAGAGCACACAGTACAGTTATGCTTAATCATCTGGGAGGAGAGTTCTTGCTCTCACTGAATTTAAAGGCAATGCTCCAGTAAATTATAACCTCACCCTTGGCATTTACAAAATCTACAAAGATGAGACAAGAACCAAACAAACCAGAAGTGGGGATTTCTTTCTGGCTGGAGAGCATCGCCACTTATCACTCTTTAAACCTATCACAAATGGTTTTAAACACAGAATATTTTTTTCTTTGCCTGGAGACAACAAAAAAACCCCAACCTACAGAAAAATTTTAGTTCGCATGTTAGTCAAAGTTTCTGCAGCAATTGTCACCAGAAAACAATGAGGCAATCCCCAATTCAAAGGTGAAATGCAAAACAGAGCACAAGCTCCACTGAGCTAAATGCTGCCTAGAGTCAGCTCTGCTGCAGGGAGCACTGACAGGAACCTGGCAGAGCAGAGCAGAGGGAACAGTGGGAACAGAAGCCCTGCAAGCAAGATAGAAACTGTGGAAGGGCTCAGGAGACACCACCACCACAGCCAAGCAGGGAGATTCACTTGACAAGAGCCAGCCAGAAGAGATCAGTGCCCGCTGTGCTATTGTTGAGCTTAGTCAATATACAAAGTGTCCAGAAATCAGCCAGTCATACAACTGGACAGAGCAGGGCTCCGTATGCCAGGAAGCAAGGCAGTTTTAAACTGATGTGAGACTTGACAAGAGTGCAGTTCAGACCCAGTTTCATCTCTGCTTTACCTGGCACCAACTGTCCTCTGGGAGCCACCAATTCTCTGTTGCCGGCGAGCTCTCCTCGCTCGCGGCCGCTGCGTGACCTGCGACACAGGCAACAGCCGAGAAGGATCAGATGCCCCTTGTAGCCTCTGTAGTCCACCGAGAGCCGAGGCAGGACCCTGCTGCTGGTCAGGCTCAGCAGCTGCTTCCCGTGTTGTACCAGCGCTGGGTATGACAACAGCGTCATACTGCTTCCTCCTTCACCGAGCACCGGAGTATGAGACAACAGCGCTGCGTGACCAGAGGGCTCTGTGGGAAGCGTCCCGAGGTTCTCTACAGCGTGATCAGCCACTGGTTGGGGATCAACTTCCATCTCTTCTTGAGACATTTCTACAGAGTTGAAGAAACAAACGTAGCATTTCTAAGTGTGCACCCTACTTCTAGCCTGACAGTAGCAAGAATCAGGTGCAGCAGTCAGCAACTA
Organism: Mesitornis unicolor; assembly: GCF_000695765.1. Lineage (NCBI taxonomy): Eukaryota > Metazoa > Chordata > Aves > Mesitornithiformes > Mesitornithidae > Mesitornis > Mesitornis unicolor. The sequence continues at coordinate 25,774 of NW_010157040.1, forward strand.
TAAAAGCCTTTAGAATTCAGACTTGAGAAACAATTTGTCCTTTTGCGGTAGGGTTAAACCACCTCAGATCAATACACATACGTGAGCTGGCAGAGCAGGCAGCACCCTGCCAGAGTCCTTGACTCAAAGGCTTTGGCCCAGCTGCAGCTAGCACCAAAGGCACACTGGAAAATTGATTTACGTAAGCCTTTGGATGAATGTGGAAAGTTAGGGATGTCTTGCTGGCATCCTTCACTCACCAGTAAATTCACATGGATCCTGGAGTCTGGAAATATTCCAGAGATTCTCCGTGGCGAGCAGCATTGCACAAACACCCACAAATACAGCCAGAAACAAAATCTACAGTGCAGACCTTTGTCTGCTGCATCGCTCTCAGGAGGTAGGTTTATTTCCAAGTTTCTTCAACTAAAATTCCATTATGGTAACAAATGACTGCAACCCTTACTCCCAGCTCATTTAACAGCCCTTCAGGTAATTTATATTCACAAACATCAGGCAAACCTAGGAAGGGTATCACAGCAGAACCCACGACCGAGACATTACAGGTAACAAGTTAGCTACAGCATCAGCATTTGTGGATCCATATTCAGCCTGAAAATAAACATGGAATTTACAGTGAAACCTCACATATATTATTTAAGGATGGTTACCTCCAAAATAGAAGTACTACCTTAGGTTGGGAAGAAAAATAGTCTGAACATTGGTAATTATGCAGCTGTCAGCTACCTAATTAGAGTGCTTTAGGCACGCTGTTCTACAGGCAGTTTTACAAGACAAAAAACTTCAAGATTATTTCATTAACTGAAGAAATAGGTGCTCCAAAAAAAAATAAAATAATCCTTTTTTGGAAGGAGTGTGTGGATTAAATTCTGAAAGCTGCTGAAGGTCATTCACATTCCCAAAAAATACTTAGGTAATCATAAACCTGAAGGGCCTTGGGAGTTGTAGACCTTTGACATTACTTAAGAGGCCAAAGCATACACCAAAACTTACTAGGCCAGGCACTCTGCAAAGAGCACAAAGGCTGCTTTTAGCACAAAGAATAATTAGAAAGTGTACACAAGATTTACTAGACGTGGATGTACTAATACTCAATTTTTTTTTATGGACCACTGAAGAAATTCTAACTCATTTTATATTTATCCTAATTACCAATTCAGCCTAAGTTAGACCAAAAATAGATGTTAAAACACAATCTCCCACCGTAACAGTCATACAGTCAAGATATGATAATATTAAATGATCAAGTACTGCTTCTCTAGCATTAAACTCCTATTCATTATAAAATTGCCACCTATAAGCATAACTAAGCTTTTATTTTCCCTATAAATTAACCGTGACTTAAAAACACAGTCACCATTGTGGGTACACTAAGCCGACACATTTCTTAATTATAAAAAATACTTTAATACTGACATTTTCGCTGTTAAATCTTGGCAGTCTTCCTCGAAGGGGCAAAGGCCAGTGCTCCCTTCAGACAGCAAGCTGCCTGCCCGGCAGCCACCGGAGGACCCCGCAGACAGAAGGGCTCCATAAACAACCTCCTTGGGCCCAAACGAGAACCACCAGGGTGCTTTCAGAGGGCAGAGTTTGCGCCGGCAGCTTCACCCTGCAGTATTAACCAGAAGGCTGAAGCACCAGCTTCCCCTTGTGGGGAGCCTCCTCACCGCGCCACAGCGCTCGGCACTGCTCAGACAAACCCAGGCCCTGCTCTAGGTCTCCGGCAGTGATGATGTTGTACCGGCTATAACATGAAGTTAACCAAAAAAACTCCAAACGCCACCCAAAATTAAGCGCACGCTCCACAAGGATGGGTTTTATTTCTGGCTTTTTACAAAAGTCGCTTATTTTAACTAAGAACCAGTAACGTAAAGGCCGCGGGAGGCCCCCCCCC
>NW_010157041.1:0-241 GCF_000695765.1 Mesitornis unicolor
AGCAGGGCACAGCAAACGCCGCTCAAGGCCCATCAACGCATCTGGGACTGGCACCCTGAAAAGGGAGCTCCTGTCCAGCTGTGGGGGTCATTCTGTGCTGGACCCCCTGCCCCTGCAGCAGAGACGGGGCTGAAGGGAGGGGGAGAGCCCTGCGCTGCCCCTGAGCCCTTTCCTGCTCCCCAGAGGGGGCTCCAGAGGCGCCACAGGAGCGGGGATCCCGCGCTGGGGGAGGTGGGCACCA
>NW_010157041.1:301-597 GCF_000695765.1 Mesitornis unicolor
GCACAAACACCTCTGAGGCAGGGGGTGCCAATCCTGCCCCTTCCCAACTCCGTCGGCCACAGCCAGACACGGGTGGTAAGCGAGAAGGCAGGGGACGAGCCAAGCTCAACAGCACCCGGATTCCATGGACGGCTGTGATCCTTATCATCCGCTGGGGAGGGACAGCCCACACCGACCCATAGACCCATACCCCGACCCCTGCAGCGTGAGGGGACACCAGCACCTGAGGTGACACCAACACCTGGCTGCTCCCCGGCTGTGCCTGCACACAGGACCTTGCCCCCCTGTGGTGAGCA
>NW_010157041.1:642-874 GCF_000695765.1 Mesitornis unicolor
GGGGCAGGAGGGGCTCGGGCACCATCCAAGCACAGAGCCCTGGCGGTCCCAAGGGCCGAGGAGTTCAGACCAGGCCATGCCGGTGCTGGGCAGGACATAGCCCAGGGAAGGTCTGCAATGGAAAGCTCGCTCCCCGCACAGCCCAGGCTGGAGCCAGGGTTCGGACATGGCCGCTTCCCCCCTTCTGCTCGCCCAGGCCAGCCACGACGCTGAGCACTACTCGGGCTGCCGG
>NW_010157041.1:955-1322 GCF_000695765.1 Mesitornis unicolor
GGCGGATGCCGCTCCTCCCCGAGCCCCTTCCCATGCACTCAGTGCGTGACCCCGGGCTGCGAGAGCCCCTGCTCCTGGGGTCTTCCCTCCTGCCGCTGTTCATGCCTCAGGAGCCCAAGCAGCCCGTGCTCAGCCTTACCCTGCCTCAGGCACTTGGGAGACGCACACCCACCCTTTGCCTGCTGATACAGCCCCCTCCCCATCTCTGGGACCTGGGCTCAGCCCCTCTCCGCCCTCTGAGCCCCCCTCCAGACCTCCAAACCCCTCCTGACAGCCCAGGTGCCCAGCCGAGCAGCCTGAGGGGCTTTGGCAGGCAGCACTGGTGCGAGACACGGACATGGCTGGCGCAGGGGACCCGGGCAACGCA
>NW_010157041.1:1594-2186 GCF_000695765.1 Mesitornis unicolor
CACAGACCCCGATCAGGCTCGGCTCCAGGACGAGCCAGGCTGGGGCATGGATGTGCAGAACAGGCGGCACAGGGAGGGAAGGGCCCGGAGCTACATCCAACCACCCCATGGAACTTCTTGCTGCAGGACGACCGACTCAATTAGCACTGCATTTTAACTACGAATTAAGCAGACAACTTTCATCCGGTTCTAATTTTCTCCTGCGTGAGCCCCGTATGACTCAGCTCGTTATATTGGCTCTGTGATCCTCCTCCCTCTGAAGAGGGCAAAGTTAAAGGGACTCCACAGCATCCCCCACCCCAGCACCTCCTGCCCTGTACCTGAGCCGCCGCCGAGGATCGGAGGGGGTCCCTGCCCGCCTGGCCGTGCCGTAGTCGGACATAATCCCGTAGTCCACGTCCTCAAAGCCCACACTGCGCTGGTCATCCTCCAGGCCGTAGGGCTCGGGGTGGAAGTGGTTGAGGTCCATGTTGCTGCCCCCGACGCGCACCTGAGGCTGGGGGCCGTAGATGTCCTGGCGGCTGGGGGCCCGGTAGGTGTCCATGGAGGGGCGGTAGCGCTCGTCGATGCGGGTGACACGGGACAGGCTGCC
>NW_010157041.1:2217-2418 GCF_000695765.1 Mesitornis unicolor
GTGGTCGCTGCCCGGGTACCCGTCCTCATAGGGGCGGCCATAGCCGTCAGGGTAGTGATAGTTTCGAGGCAGGGTGGCCGTGCCCGGCTGGCCCAGGTAGCCCCCAGGGCCCGCGGTGCCGTTCTTGCGGAAGTTCCTGTCCATCGTCTGGACGTAGTTGCTGGTGACGGGGGAGGTTTCCAAAGGCAACCCGTCGGGCCC
>NW_010157042.1:0-230 GCF_000695765.1 Mesitornis unicolor
CACGGCCGCGGTGATGTCAGCGTTTCCTTCTGGATCGGTCATGTGCGCTTGCCAGGTAAACAGTCTAGAAATAGATGGGAGGAAGGCAGCGGATGGAGCGTGCAGCCGGGCTGGAGGAGCTCTGCCTTCACCCTTTCCTCCCCGCTGCCGTCCTCGCAGGCGGCTTCCCCGGCCTTCGGTGGGGCGCTAGGAGCAGAATCCGCGGGCGCAGAGGGCTGGAGGAAGACCAC
>NW_010157042.1:261-7395 GCF_000695765.1 Mesitornis unicolor
GCTCTGGCAGATCAAAGGCGGTCGCGGTTGTTGATTTTCCAGGCGGAGGGTGCAGCAGACCTGCGCCATGCCCTCCCTGGCTGGGAGAGCCCAGGTGCGGCCGGGGAGAGCCCTGGTTGGGAGGCACCGAGGGGTCCCCTGGGTTTTGGGGACCCCCGCTGCCGGCCAGGCCGGGTCAGCAGGAGCTCGACTGCTCCCTGGGCTGGGAACTGGTTAAAACCCGGGCGTTTGTTGCAAGCAGAGAAACTGGCTTACGTTCTTGCGTGAAGCGTTCCCAGCAACTGAACAACATGAGTTCAGGTACAGAAAGCTCCGCAGTGTGCCAAGAATATTCTTAGTTTGCTCTTTCCTCATTCACTAGAAATGTGCCTTTTCTGCGACGCCTTTCAGAGCAGCCTCGCAGTTAAATTAGTAACTACAATAAAAACTAGCTGCGCTGCGTGGAGACGGGGTTTTCTAACTCCCCAAACGTAACGCTTGGACTGAGCCTCCTGCTGCGGCTGGGCGCCATCAGGTCCCCTCCCTGGCACTGATCTCAGCAGCAGAAACACACAGCACCATGCGGGCTCCTGCCCGGGACAGGCACCGTCTCTTTTCCCAGCAGGACTGGGTATCATTTTCAGGTACATTCCAGGTGTGGTAGCGTGGTGCTGTGCATCGTCCGTGTGTCTGGAGCGGCAGAGGAGCTGCAAGGATGAAGCTGGGGAAGGCACCCTCGCAGCCAGCGCCGATGGCCAGGTGCCTGCTTCTCCTGTTCAGCACTTTACCCCAGAAAACAAAGCTGCCGTCATAGCAAGTACCCATAAAATGCAAGGCATCCTGAGTGCAGAGATTAGTGGTAATTTTACAAGGACTCAAATAACGTTGGTCTGCAGGGTGCAGCACTGCCTTGAAAGGGAACAGCAGACATTTCCCCTGGAAGCAAGTTCCCTCTTTAGAGCAGTTTACGGCCGAGGCGCAGCGTCAGATTGTGGCACAAATACACTATCAGCCTTTGGGTTGGAAGACGGACATTTGAAACCTCTTTCTGTTGCCGAAACGCGCTGCCCAGACACGGCTCCCAGCACGGTTATTTTTTGAAGCATTATGTAATTGGATTGCATGGTCAGTAGTGCTTCCTTAACAAGCCTTTCAGCAAACCCGCTGCCTGCCGCAGCCAATCCTCAGCCCTTACATACACACTTACTCACGCAGGCTCAGTCTGGAGTAAACTCGCTGCTAAATACAGTTAGAAAACAGACGAAACCAGGCTTGGAATAGATCATCCGCTCCCTGTGCTACGTGAGACGTGGTGCGGCTGAGCCCTGGGCGCTGCTGGTGTGAAAACGGGGTCGTGCTGGCATCCCCCAGCTGAGGGTCCCCCGGCTGCCTCCTCTGCCGTGCCTCTAATGGGGGAAAGCCCTGCTTTTTGGAGCGTGGATGGGAAACCGAACCCGGGGCTGGTCTGGGTGTCCCTGTCCTCTCTTGCCCTGCTGTGACGGTCCCGTGCTCTGGGCACCGGCTTCAGGAAACCTCTCCTGCTGCGCCCAGGCCCGGAGCAGCACCAGGGCCTCTGTCTCCCAGTTTTGGTGTAAGCTGCAGTGCTGCATTAGGGAGCGGGTCTGCAGACCCCTTCAAGGCCAGCCCCCGACCCAGCCCTGCCATGCAGCCTGCAGCAGAGCCAGGCCAGGGGTTTTGCTGGACCTTCCCTCTCCTCCGGCCACTGCCAGCCCCGGGTTACGGCTCTGCTGAGTCACGGCTTCCCGTTTGCGATTGCTGACTGGTGGCAGCGCTTGCAGAAGCAATAAGAGATATTAAAAAGTGTGAACTTCCACTGGGACCAGGAGATACAATTAGGACCGTGCCAAGAAATACACTGCAGCGAGCTGTTGTTTAAAGGGATGCGGAGCGCTGCAACCCCCGCTCCCCTGGTGCAGGAAGTGGGAAAAAACGAACATCACCAGCCCTGTATCATCTCTGAACCCAAATAAAAACTGCGTTTGACTTCTGAAGCTCACTCTGGCACTTTTCCATGCTCCTCCTCAAAGCGCTGGATCCAGCTTTCCTGTGTCTCCTCTACCTGCTGTGAGACGTGGGGATCCTGTGCTGTGCTCCCGCCCTGGACCGATTCCCCCGCGCGGTGCTGTGTAACGGGGGCCGCTTTAGAAGGCGTGCACGGCCGTAATGTTATTTCCATTCTTTTTTTAATGGGAAATATCTCCGGGGAGAAGTATGCAAGTATATGGAGAAGGTGCTCTTTGATCATTAAGATCTAAATGCAGCATCCAAACAGCATGGCTGCTCCTTCATATTACGCTGAAATTCATCTTAAAGGGCTGCTCCTGGGGGGGCATTTTCCTGTTTCTCCTTCCTTGGCTGGAACAGTTGGAAGCGTCACCACCAGTTTCATCCCCAGCCCTGGTGATTATTGGCTCCGAAAGTTATTTCTCCATCCTACGGTTTACTGTGTTCATATCAGCCTTTCAATTTGTGTTTTAAATCCATATTTAGCCCTATTGTCAGAATATACGTCCTGGTTATTCAGCTAAGCGCAGGAATTGGTGGATGGCGTTGTATGGGCTGCGTGTCACCGGAGGACAGAAAATTTGCTTAGGCTGGTCTTTTCCAGATTGAAGCTATAGTAGTTAGCAGCTAAGAAAAAAACCCTTCACTTCCATAGTGGCATTAGACTGATTTTTTGTTAACCCTGTGACAGACACAAGGCTGAGGACTGGCACAGAGAACATACATTAGGGGAGGGAAAAAAACGCACCCCACAACCTCAGTTATTTCAACAAATACCAAAAGTGGATTGAGAGTGGATGAAGAGGAGGAGGAGGCAATAGTGAACACACAACACAGTTCAAGCTGGCAAGGAGCCCTTTCTTGAAGAATGTAAGTTTAACCTTTAGCATTCAAGTGTCTGGGCTTAAGTGTCATTATGAGCAATACTTTCCTCCAGCACAGCCTCTCCTGCCTGGAGGAGGGTTCTGTGCAACCTCATCAGTTTTCCCCTTCCCTTTACCGAGTATAAAAATACGCATTTCTGTCCACATACGCGCAGCAAAGTCGCTCCCGGCGGCAGTGCCCCCTTGGCAAAGCCCGGGTGGGCCCAGGGAGGCTCTGCCCCATCCAGGGGGGCTCTCCTGGGGACTCTGCGGGAGCTGTGGCCTGGTGAGGCGAGGGCATTGCCGCAGTGGTGCTCGCTGGATGAATTCGGGTTACGGATCCTGTGCCCCAGACCCCCCCAGTGGAGTTGGGGGAGGGGGTCCCCCCAGGCGGGTACCCATGGCCAGGCTGTGTCCAGGGCTGGGGCAGCACCAGGTCTGTGCCGTTCCCGCAGCCTTGCCTTGGCCGCAGGAGGATCTGCTGGCAAATTGCTTTTGCGAGAAGGAAACTAAAGCGAGGAGGAGGGAGGGATGGGCCTGGTGTTGTCATCGTCGTCATCACCCCCCAGTGCTAATCTCACCTTTTGATGGAGGCAGCGTAGAAAAAAATTAGAGAGACAGCAGCAGACAAACATCAGAGTCGGCTGCAAATGGACAGGCTGGATGTGCCCCCCCCAAATCATCTCCAGCTGTAAAACACTTCAGGGCTGATAGAAACCACACGCATCCCCGGCGCAGCCCCGTCTGCAAAGCTGCATTCCAATAAAACGCAGCGCGGATGTAAAAGCCATACAGCCCGGGATTCCTGCCCCGGGCTGGGCTGTGAGGCACCCCCGGCCCCGGCTGCGCCCCCAGCCCCTGGGCCCCACTGGGCGCAGGGCTGGGTGCCCAGTGGGGGTGGGGGGAGCAGCAGGGCCCCCCCAGCCATGGCTGCTGCTCCCCTGCGCTCCCAGGGCACAGATCAGAGCGACCCCCCCCTGCTCACGGCGAGGGTCGGGGTTGGCTGCGGGTGCATCGCGACCGAAATCACAGCCTGGGATCCGAATTTCAATAAGCACGCCTCGCGTCGGGGGCTGTGCTGCAAATGTCAAATGTGCTTATGTTAAATACAGGTAATATTCTGAATGTAGGTTTGAGAGCATGATTCTTTCAGATATCTTGTCTGATGAATTTTGCATCTTGCGTTTGCGATTTTCCCATGCAAGGAAGCACAGGTTTTTTGAGGAACAAGAGCATATATTTATAAGGAGGTAAAGCCGAACTGTTTGATTAACTGCAGCAAAGATGCGATGCCAGATCAGGTTTCTCAGTGCTTACAACCGAGGTTTTGAGTGCGTGGTTGCTGTACAGTAAGCACCGCTGGTGCTGGGGCTTCGCTCTCAATAACGCGACGTGGGCTTTTCTGCAAACCTGCATCTTAGTTCTAAAATAACTTGGAGGGGGAGAAGGTGCATGGGCCATTTTCCAGGGCAGTTTGGTACCCGACTCGCACCCAAAGATGAAAGGTGGTTCCTGGTCCATGGTGGGGGACGGCCCCAGCACCGCCCGAAGGACCCAGCCCGGCCAGGCCAGGGCAGGCCCCGCGCTGACACTCGCTGCGTTTGTGGAAACTGCCCCCAAAACCAGGCTCTCCCAAGGGCTGAAAGCATCTTTTCCCCTTTCTAATTCTGTGGGAACTGTGATTTTTATTTTTGTAACTTATTTCTTCTCTTTTTCTCCTTTTAAGATGGTTCCCAAACATTTATTGTGGGATTTTTCATTTAAAATAGTTTTCTAGGGAAATTACTGTGACAGTGATTTAATTGTTTAATTAAAATCTGACATTGATGACAACATAAATACAATAGGCACGAGGTGATAGAGGCATTAAACAAGTGCAGTTGTGGAACACATCCATAGAGTACTCTGAGCACACAGAGCAGCTCACAAAGAAATGATGTTCAATATTTATCAGGTTAGTGAGTCCTAATTAAATGCCAAGACTTTTTTCTTCATTTCTCTAAAAAAAGCCAAGAAATGTATAGATGTATTCCAGGTGTTGATTTCCACCGCAAACACATCCACTCATCTCGTGTTAGGGCCTGCAAAGAAAGCAAATTCATATGGAAAACCTGAGGTATTTACTCAGCCTGGCTGCAGCGCCCGAGCCAGAGGTTTGGGCACAGCTGGAGCCGCCCGCTGGCATCCCAGTGCTCCCAGTGCCTGTGGTAAGGCCAGGCACTGCAAAATGGATGGACAGATTTAATAATCGGGTTCAAAACCAGAAATACACTGAAGACAAAAGAAGAGCACAGCCGCTGCTCTGAACACCCCCCAGCCCAAATCTCCCCCAGATCCTGCGGTATGTGTTTATTTAGGAGAATTACGTGACCCCCTCCGGCAGCCCCCCAGCTCCCAGCAGCGAGGGGCAGCCCCACTGACCCCACGCGGGCGCTCCGGGGAGATCCGGGTTGCGCGGCTGCGGCTCCCAGCCCGGCTGCATCTCTGCATCCCAACAATGCCCGCGCCGCTGCCGAGTGGCCCTCGCCGTGCCTGGGCGGAGTGGCCCTCGCCGTGCCTGGGGCTGCGAGCGGAGCAGAGCAGAGCAGCCGCGGCTCAGCCCTTTGCAATCAGCGCTGCTCCGCTGCCCTTTCCCCCCCACACACGCATCTGCTCCGGCCTCGGCCCCTTCTCCCGCGCCACGCCACCAGGCAAACTTCCTGACCCCAAAGACAGCTTACCTGGGCGCTGCTTTGGGTACAAAGTAATAAAAACTGATGAAGCCCGACATCCCAACTCTACCACAGGGATTTGATTGCACATTTCCATTGCAAAGGAGTAGAGGGAACTGGAAATCTGACAAATGCCTTCAAATTGACCTGTGTTTTCACAATGCACGCTGTGTTTAAAATGAATGGCAGACTTTATCATTTGGAGCTCCTTCAAGGACTCCGGCCTTCTGCGCTTTGTTCTGATTCTTCAGACACATTTCCAAGAAGCACAAAGCTACATAAGTGGATGATATTATGGAGATTTTTTTTTTTTCCCCCCTAAGCGGGATTTTTTTTTTCTTTTCTCCCCACAATAATTTTTAAAGCCTGAATTTAAGCAGCATTTTTCTTGCTGTGCCCATGCATCAGTCCCTCATACCCATCATAGTCTTGTGCCTTCCCCCCGGCCATGGCAAACCCGGCTCTGGACAGAGCTGCTCGGCGCTGCCCGGGAGGACTCGGTCTCCACGCAGAGCCCAGGCCCCTGACACCGCTCACCCCAATTCATGTGGCAAAGGCAGCGCCCGTCCCTTCCGCAGGTTCCGGCCAGAACGCCTCAGAAAAACACTGTGCTCCTCAGTTGTTCTTCTTAATCTGTATACATTTTTACAAATAATAACTTTCCTTTAAAGCGCTGGTATTAGTTCCATCTGTTCAAATGAAACTATATGATTCTGTGCACACATATATATATCAGATACGCTGCGAGACTAAAAAATAGGGTTAATCTAATAATTCAGCTGCGTCTTTAACAAGTTTCCTATGGGAAAAATCAGTCTTATTTTCCCTGCAGATCTGATACTGAGAGCTTCTTTCTACTAAGCACATTAAAAGCTATTTGAACCAAAAATCCTATCTCTGCACGTGCAGAGATACATATATAGAAAGAGGCATCCGTGGTGTTTCAGATGAGGCTGTATCGAGATTTCTAATTAAGGCCAGGGTAGTCCCTTCTTATATTTTAGCAACCGGGTTGTCTTTTTGCCTAGAACAAAGAAATCTTATGGGAAGTAAATTTTCTAGAGGAGAAATGTTTTCACGTATGTGTAAACGCACCCACGATCACTGTACCCATCACTCCTTAATTCCCGAGGTTTATTTTGGTCTGAGCGCAGTGGTTTATTTGGCTGGTCCTGCAGTCGTCACTTGCTCCTTCCCTTCTTTCTGCCCGCACACCCCCCCTCACCTCCTCTTTTTGCACCCTGGCAGAAATGGGAACCCTTCCCCTCCCTGGCCTCCGGGGTGAGAGGCAAAGCTGTGTCCCTGCTGCCTCAGCCGCTGCCCTCGGCCTTGACCCCTCAGAGCCTGCTCGGCCCGACCCAGCTCCCAGGAGAGTGGGGGGCCGCGGGGCGAGCTCCCCTCTCCCCACTTAACCCCTCCGCGCCTGGGCTCGGCCCTGCTGACCCTGGCGCCCGCTGCCCTCCTCCCTTTGGGGGCATTGGGGCTCACCCCGGAGCACGGAGGAACGAGGATGCGGAGCAGCGAGGGGCTGTGGCGGGAGGGCACGGCGCAGCGCG
>NW_010157042.1:7426-9238 GCF_000695765.1 Mesitornis unicolor
CGCCGAAAAGGGGACGTTTGGTTTGTGTTAACTACCCAGACAGATGCACTCCGGCATGTTCGCGCTTATGGAATCCATATGTTGTCATGGGAAATTAGAGGACAGCAACACAAAACCCAAAGCCGCGATGCAAGCGCAAAAGAACGCGTATGTGGCTACCAGAGGCTGCGAGGGTGCCCGTTTCGGGAGCATCAGCACAGTCATTAGGTTTGCTCGCCACCTTCTCCACCTTTACTCGTCCTTTGCTCAGCAGAAGGTGTGTGCACAGGCAGCACCCACCCTCACCCCGGCCACCGGATCCGCAGCCTCCCCAAAAATACGAGCTTCTCCAAGTTACCCCCGGTCCCAGAGACCAGGGTCTCTCCACTCTCGCCCCAGCCCCATCATCACAACACGCTTGTTCACACTCACAGGAACAGCAGCTAAAAATGACATGCACCTTCCCAGAGAGCGCGCCCGGCAGCCCAGAAAAATCCTACGTGCCCCAGGCTCCTTGGTTTGGGGTTTGGGGTTTATTTTATTTTCCTTTTTCTGGTTGGGGTTGTTTTTGATGGAGTTTGGCTTTTTTCCTTTTTTTTTTTTTTTGAAAGGCAAATAACATTAACAAATATTCTTCCCTAAAGCCAGACAAACATATTGTGAGCAGGGACTGATAATTTTTTAAGGGCAGCTTTTGAAGGCAAACTGGTATCGTACTGGAGCCTGCCCCTGTAACAGAACTCGTCCCCAGCACGCGCGCTGTCACCGTACACAGCGGCGTGCGTCTCCAGTATCCACAGAACCCGGGTACAATATCAAACCTTGGTTCCTTAAACCCGTGAATATCTCCCAAATGCAAGACACCTCCAGTAACGTATCAGCTCGCGCAGCCCTTCTTCCCATTCCTAATAATCCGTGCTCCTGTCATCCCCCAGCCCACTAAAGGGACTTGTCAAAATTTCAAATTACTCCCCCCACGTTCAGAAATACGGAAAGCTCGATACATTTCATGAAAAATACTTACTAACAAACATGCAGTTTATTACCTTTCAGTATAAAATACATCTACATTAAGGTTCTCCCAAATGGAAAAACTGACCGCCACTGCATTCCTTGTTCAGTGCTATGAAACAAACCAGGAAGTTAATTATTTGGGTCACTATTAAAAATAATTTAAAAAAAAAAAAAAGGAAAAAAAAGGAAAAAAAAAGGCAATTTGAAAAGCTTCTTTAGATTTTTCAAGAGAGACGGTTTAATTCAGTTGCATTTCTGCCAGTAATAAAATAGTCTCTTACAGAAAGATGAAGAAAACATATTCCTGAAGCCCGAATAGAGGCTCTTTACTGGTTCACCTCCTCCTAAAATTCAAATCCCACACTCCCAGCGATCATCTACATTTTTCGCCAAGGCTGGAACGGGGAGGGAAAAGCTGCTGGAAATAAAAATTTTAAATAATAATCGCAGATGTACCCGAACAGAAAGTGAAAAATGTTACCGTAAGGCTAGAGAAATATTTATTTAATCAAAGCAGAGGTTCTGTTGGGACTGGAGGAATGTTGCATCCTTTCCTAAAAAAAGAAAAAAAGGGGAAAAAAGAGGAGGGGGTGGGGGGAGAAAAGAGAAAGCAAGAAAGAAAAAAGGCAGAGGCACAGCCGCCTCCTGGAGTTCCCCATTGTCCGGGGCTATAGAGAGCCCCGGAATGGCATTAAACTCACAAAAGGCACATTGTGCGGGGGACAAAAAAAGCCCCTTCTTCTACAATAACTTTTAGCTTCTTATTTTTAGGAAATGACAAAGCTGTTGCCAGCCATGGCTGGTGAAACCTGTAGCCCG
>NW_010157043.1:0-1745 GCF_000695765.1 Mesitornis unicolor
TTAGCTGTGAGGATGCTGTGGGAGACTGTCATAAGACAACCACAGAAATCTCTTCCAGGTATCAGACTATGAATATTCCCCAAACGTAATCAAATCCAATTTCAAACAAATCTTTTCAAGGTTGAGCGAACTGTGATACACATTAATTTGTTGTATTCTTCAGTACTTAATGTAATAGAGTATATTTTCTTAAAGCATTCATACCCAGCTAAGAATGCCTAAATAACCACACATTTCATAAACAACAGGGTCCTGATCTTTCACTGTTCAAAATAATTGCAAAATGCTCATTGACTGAAACAGAACCAGGAACAAGTAGAGCTACAGCTGGTTGAAAAGTAGTAGTCACTTTCCATTGAGAACTTAATGTAGTATCTTGTGATATTCTAGGTATAGGGACCTACTAAACTAGGCTTCCTGCATGAATTGATGCAGTCTAATGTGTTTCAATAAAAAAAGTTATTAAAGTAGCCAATAACATTGCTAGGAATTTGGTTTAATATAACACCCTCAGGGATAGTGCAAGGTTTAAAGCTAGAGCAGTCTTTTACATTCTGCTAAATTATGACATCTGAAGTGTGTTTTAAGCAGTTTTGCTGACACAACCTTGATCAAAACAGTCTGAAATGCATGGCTTTAATACAGCTGTGTAAACAGTTCCATTAGCATAAATGTCTTCCGCAACACAAGCAAAACAAAACTCGCTATTCACTCAACACAGCACAGTTTTGTGCATTTTTATCATCTGTAATATATGAAAAAATGGATCACATTAAAAACCACCACACTTTCCAAAAGAAAGCAAGTGTTTTGACAAATGACTTTTAAAAATTGAAACCTTGACTCAAGCTCATATGAACTCTGGTCGTGATTTCTAGTCAGGGACTTAAAAACAGATCTAACAAGTTTCCCATTATTTGCTATAAAACAGCACCTTTCTTACTATACTCTGGATCATATTCCTTGTGAATGAGTAAAGAAACTGTTAAGTATACTTAGCAGAGATCCAGATAGAGATTATTATCACAAACTTATATTAACTGGGACTTCAGGTATCATAAATGTAACATGAGGGAAGCAAAATAGATGCTAAGTGGAGGAGGTACAAAACCATGCCAATAGCAAGGGTTGCTACTGCAACCTATGCTAAGCTTCTTTCCCAAAGCCTGATTTTGAGAGGTACTAGGAAGCAACAAGTCTGAGATTCCCTGAATCAGTGTCATTACCAGACCACTGTAAGTTTATTACTTCCAGGTAGATTCTTTTGTTGCTTCTCCAGTCATATCTGATTCTACCAGCTTGCCCTTTGCCTGGAATGCCCGAGGCTGTGAACTTGTTAATACCCTTATGGGGCCCTGCAAGATGCCTTTGCACTTTAGCAGCTTCCTTCCAGCCCAATGTTTCTTTCCTGTGAAGCAACCTCATTCCTGGCTTCCATCCCTGGCTGCATGCAGAGTGACCAGAATTTTTTTGGCCAGAAACACAACTTGAGCAATATATACCAATCACATTACCTCTTCAAGACATTTCTGCTGATATTTCTGAGCTTCCAAGAGTAACAAACCTACATCGTCCACATGTGACGCAGGGGATCACTGTGTTAGGTAAGATTAGACAGCTAGGCAGGGTTTCAGAACAGGGACTTCACTTGGTTTCCTGATGGGATATTTCAGTTCCTAACTTTTTTTCCCAGATCTGTCTCTTAATCAGTTTACATCTCTCTCCCTTTCATTCTCCCTTTCTTC
>NW_010157043.1:1776-9210 GCF_000695765.1 Mesitornis unicolor
CCTTACTTCTTTCTTTCTTTCTTTCATCTTAGCTTTTATGCAATATTCTTTAGTTAGCTGTTTCTGTAAAAAGCAGTGTCTGCAATATCTGCATGTGCTGCAATTCAAATCAATATGCTGCAAAGTTGTAGACTTCCTATATAAGAATGACCTATGTGATATATCCAGCATCTTAGGCAACATGAAGGACAAAACCAGCCAACGTCAAACTTTTATAATTGTACATTTTGTGGCATTGATTGTTTAAGGAACTACCTCAAGGCAGAAAATTATTACTAAGTTAGAGAGGCTTGACAGTTATTTTAAGTTTTGACTTTCAAGAAGGTGCCAAGATGAAAACTGGCATGGATCTTAGATATGATAGCTATGATTTTTAGTAGAAACTGAGGGACTGGAGTTGAAAATAATGGTTTGAGCAGCATGGTTAAGTTCAGTCATTCTTTAAATATATTTTTAATGGGAAAAATATGCTGTTTGACATTTCATTTATCTGATTTTTAAATTACTGTCCCTCTCATCTTCCACACATGGTCTATATTTTCAGCTAGAAGTACAGCAAAATGAGGAAGAGTGTCCTAGCCTCTAAAAGCAGCTAGTGAGACCTAAAGTTCAGAGAAAGTAGTGGGTAAATCCATTATTACAATCTGGAACATCAGTCCGAACTGCATAATAAAATTATATTCTTAGTTGTTACAACAATTCGTCCTTGCCAAGTTGAAATGAATGTAGTTGAAATTTTGAGTGGCATATCAATTTTTATATCTTTTTCTAGACAACCTAAGCAAAACGTATTTCATTCTATTTGTTTAAATAAAGACTATATTTTACTCATGTTAAAAATCTTGTTGTCTCTTTCCTCCATCACTCTAATACTTTGGAGGATGGATGTGGAACTTGGCAGTGTGTTGGCCTTAGTGGAGGGAATTATGTTTTTAGTCATCTTTGGGAAAAGGAACCCAGATTTAGGCAAGTGGGTAAGTTATTTTAAAAGTGACTATTCACATTCTTTCATCATATTCTGTAGCTAAATTCCTTAATTTCACTCTAAATAACTGTACTTTCTTTTGCTTTCTTACAGCCACTAAGATCCTGTTCACAACAGAACTGGACAACTGAGCATGCTCTAGTGTAAATCCAAATAAGACTTCCTTCTTATGACTGTTTCACAAAACCCAGTTAACTGGCCTTCAGGACTACATATGGCAGCTCCTCTTTGCTAATACAGCACAGTTGCTTTTGGAAAGGTGTCTGGCAAGACTGAAACAGAAAGGGAAGTAGACCAAATGTGAGGATTAGCTGAATAAGAAATTAACACAAAGAGCAAAAGACTGGTAGTTGATCATGTGGTCTCAAACCAAGCTGATCCAACCTGGGACTGCAGATGCGAGAATGTAGGGGAGGAATGGCTTGTGGCCACAGGAGTGTTTGAACTTTCAAGGAAAAAAAAAAAAGTTGAAATTTATTTTGGAGGGAAGAGGTTAAGCTGGACACACATAAGTGGTGGTTGCTAGGAGGCTGGGTTGAGACTAAGTATCTAGCGCTTCTTTGTCAAGGAGGCTGCCAATGCTGTGACTGGTTAGCTAACTGGATTAGAATGATATTAGGTGGATAAAGACTAAATGGATTCTGACAGGGAAAATTTCAAGCTTCCGTTGGAAATGAAATAAAAGACTGAGTAGGTAGGTTTTTTTGATGAACAAGCAAATTAAGGGAAAAGAGCAGGTATAGATGAGGGAAACTGTGCTGGCTTAACAAGGAGGAATGAAAAATAGGAAGAAAACAAACCTATAGAGCAAGAGGAGACTGGGCCTTTTGCAGCAGATGAGACTGGTATGGCTGAAATGAAGATTTAGCTTGAAGAATAGAAAATGGGAGAGAAAGGATAGAGGCAGCAGGATTGGGAGAAAGAAAATTGTGTTGGGAAGGTTGAAACAAGGGAAGACAAGAGAACAGAAGTGTGTGTTTATGATAGCACATTATATCAGATACAGGAATTGAAGTGGGCATTTTTTTATTACATTATGGTTCTGTCATCATCAAATATAGAAAATACATTAGCAGGCTGACAACTGGCTGCTGATATCAGCTGCTATATCACCTCCAAAGCTACACTCCAGTGTGATAGATTCTGTGAAATTAGTAACCAATGCAGGTGACCATATGTTTAAAAATGTATGCACATTATCACAACATGGCTGACTGTACCTTTAATGTTGTTTGGCTACTATAGTAATGAGCATGAAAGGAATTATGTGAACACCCCACAGTATTTAAAATTTTGAATAAGAGACAATAAATAGGGCAAACATCAATGAAGTAGCATAATGAATAACTGTTCATTACAGGAACATTCTGTGCACTTAGTAGGCAGTCTCCAGTGGAAAAATAGCAGGAAATGAAATATTGTATGATAACATACATGTTGTAGAGCTAGATTAAGCTTCTTAAAACTACCTTTAATTCTGGCACTGTCTAAGTTTTAGTAGTTTTCCACCTTAATGAAGTCATTTTAGTGTAGCACTCTGAGCAAAATATTTTTAAAACAGCCTTTTCTGCATGTTCTTGATTCTTCAGTTCCTCATCTCCGGCTGTTATGAGGAAGCACCAGTAAGACAGTCATATTTTTCATAAGCTCAGAGTACTCTCAACTCCAAGCAAAGTCAATGGGAGATGCAGTTCCTTTGGTCCCCTGAAAGCATATGCTATTAGTGCCTGAGTTCTATTAGTGTTTTATCCTGTGCAAAATGCTAAAAACCCTCAACCCCTGCTGAGGTTAGTGGGAGTTATCAGCATTCCACATCTGCTGGATGCAAGAAGGTCCTGATTAGAGCACACTGAAAAAGAAAATGTTGAATGCAACAAATTTTGACTGAAAACCGTTTTCCTGAGAGGGAAAAAAAAAATCTTCTTTTTTCTCTATTTACGAAAGCATTTAACTAATCCTATTAGCCATATACCAACTTGTTTCTGACATACAGAAGTGTCTGGAAGAAACTGGAAGAATCAAATAGTTTAGGCAGTTCTCAGCTTGATGAAACAAAGCGGCTTTAACATGTTGGTAGATCCAGCATAGCCTTTGCCCCCACTGAGAGGATGCAGCAGCACGTTACTGCATCTCCTTTTCAGCTACAACCTACATATTAACCTCCCCTTGTCATATTCAGAAAAGGAACTGAAAGTAATTAGTAATCGTATATGCAATAGTATTAATCATAACTGTCTGCCAGGGCTTTAAAGTATCTGCAGAGAGCAAAGAATAATCCTGGAAAACAGACAGCTCAAAAAAGCCCCAGAGAATAAAACCCTAGAATTTTATTTTGTGACCTTAATCACTCGACCCCAGTTTACAGCTAGGACGCAGAGTTGCTCAGATTAGAGAGCGGTGAAGAGCACCAATGCATATATAAGCAGAAAGAGAGAGAGGCTCTTACCAGTTTAAAAAGTTGCACATTTTTTCACGAATTTTTATGCATTCATACCTCCAGCACACATATATGCAAGATTCATTCACTTGTCCTCTTTGCCACTAGATCATGCACATGAGTGTCATTAAAATAGTCTCTTTTATTTTGCAATACAAGATATCACTACTATAAGAAACGTTATCTGAGACAATTAGTGTTGAACCTAGAAATTTTTATTTTTTTTTTAACAGTAGTCATATGCACAAAAATTTCAGAATGGTAAATACACAGCCATTATAGTCATACCAGAGTGAAAGTTAAAGCATATATCACCCTCTGGAAGCTCCAGTGATTAAAAGAGAAACCTTTACCCCTAATTCTTCCTTTGATGACAGAAACCTATAGGACAGATTAAGTAGAGTGTAATAGATGAAATAATGCATTCATCAATTAATTCAATAAAAGATTGAAACAAGTAAAATATTAATGTTTTCATTGTCTTCAGAATGACAAAGTGGCAATAAGTCATTTTTGTGCATGGGTTAGTAATTTTTGTGCATATTTGCAAGACAGGTATATGATGGGTTTCTCCTCTCTGCTTAAAGCATGGAAGTAATTATTTTTTCCATCATTGACTCAGGTTATTTCATATAGAAGCGTCAGTACTTTCTTCTGTTAACATTTACATACAGTCTTTGAGAGCAGTAGAAATATTGTGCTTAGCACTTAAAAAAAATGTTCCATCAAAAGCTGCATAAAGATAAGATCAAGAAGCCTCTACTGTTATGAGTGGGGAGAAAAAAAAATCAGACACCTTATATCCTAACATTGTACATAAAAAAGGTAAAATATAAATAAGCAGAAAAGCAGGAAGCAACACATTCACATTGTTTCACAGCTTGTCAACAGCTGACTTTTTGTACGGTATCAGCACATTTCTATTTCTAGAATTAACGAAGATGAAAAAAAAAGGTCATTCAATATTTCTATCCAAAATGCCGGCTGTGTTACATTTCAGAATTTGTTCCTTCCACATCACTCACTCAAAGAATATAACTAATTTTTGTTTAAGAATCTGAAAATGATCAATTTTTGAAATATATGATAACAAGCAATAACAAATGGAGGGTCAACAGCTATGATGCACAACAAAGATCATGGAGCAAGCATGATGAACCAGCTGAAAGTACTTCAAAATCTGATATTCGCCAAAGGAAAGTTTTGCTGTTAGTCTGGTGGAATTTCAAAGGTATTGTGTATTTTGAATTGCTTCCAAGGAACCAGCCCATTTAATTTGGACATGTTCTGTCATCAACTGGATAAGTTAAATGATGTCATTATATGGAAGCATCCAGAATTGGTGGTGTGCTCATCATGATAATGCTAGACAACATATAGGTTTAGTCACTTGTCAAAAATTGTTGCAGCTTGGATGGGATGTGTTACTGTTATAGTCACAAGAAAATTCTGGCCGATTAAAATAGGTCTTTGTTTCAGCACTAGAGCTAAAAGGAGCACTTTGACCAATCAAGGTAATTAAAGTGGGTTGATGAATATGTAGTTAGAATAGGTATTTGTTTAAACTACAGAGTTAAGAAAAAGATTGCAAGATACATTTGTATAAGCACTTAGAGAAGGCAGGTACCATGCTCAAGAGAAGAATTAGTCAATAGCATGAGGGATAATAGCTGTGGTCAGACCACCATAAGAATAGGCCGAGACATCTTTTGTCAAAATTATAGGGGTAATCCAATGTCTTATGTGATGTGATGTGATAGTGGGGAACCAATCAAGGTGAGGGGCAAAGTAAAAGGTGATCATCTTATGCATGCTTGCATGATTTTTGCTTTGTTAAAAATGTATAAATAGGCTGTGAAAATGTATGGGCATTGGAGCACAATTAGAGAGTTACCCTCTGTGTTTTCCCAGTGCTGTGAATAAAGAAGTGCCTGCTTATCTGCAACTGCGTAGATAAGTTTTTCTTATTGTGATTGTGACCCCATCAACATTACCATATCCACCATATTCACTATATCTGGCATCATTGGATCATTTGTTTCCTTCTTAACAAAACACCTTGAGTGGTAAGACCTTCACTGCTGATGAAGGTATCAAATTCTTCTTGGAACTACTTTTTGCTGAAAAAGATAAGAACCGTTTTGACTGCATATTCATGAAGTTGACTGAAAGATGGTAAAAGGTAGTTGAAGAAAATGAACACTATGTTGCTTAATACAGTTTTTATTTCCTATGAAAAAATTGCCTCTCATTTACCCAGAAAAAAAAATGCAATTACTTTTTGGCCCACCCAATAGCAAATAGGCCAAATATGTGACAGTTCAAGTAGGGAGACAGGTCAAGACATATTGTATTACCCTTCCTTAAACTTCACCGCTAATGTGCAACTACAGTAAACATTTCCTCTTATGCCATCAGAGAGGCTTTATTCTTCAATGTTGCAAAATATGTTATTTTATTATACTTCCTTAGCTTCCCCCTCAATATCTTAACAGGTCACTCCTTTATTTCCTCAGCTTTGATTAATTTAGTCTGAGCTGGCACAGTTTCAGACCATAAGTAACAAAAATAAGATATCTGCAACCATGAACTGTCTATATTTTATTCCAGTTTTCTCCAAACACTTAACAGTTAAGCTTCTCTTTCATCTTGTGGTAATATAAAGGAAAGATATGCCTGTTAGAAATAATAACCCTTTTCTGATTACTTCCAAAACTAAGCCAATGCAAATACCACATTTCTAACAACTGTTCTGATTTTAAGCAAGAATATAGAAAAAAACATACAACATCCAGTGTGTTTCCTCCTACTTACACTTCCGTTTTCCAGCACAAGATTGGCCAGTCATAAATGACAAAATATTTGAATCATCAAAAAATTTAAAACTAATTTCAATACTTCAGCATGTTATTATTTCAACAGACTGTAAATCCAAATAAAATAGAAAAAACAGAACTACCATAGAAAAAAGTCTTTCTGTATAATTTCCTCTGCTTAAGTAGAGCTAATCCATTTTTCTTCCTTTCTTCATTTTTTTTTTATCCCCCATGGCTTTCTTGTTGTACTGGCTTTTGTTCTGTATCTTTTGAAAGCATACCTGGGAAATATAGTTCCCTATGTCATCAAATATTCCTAGACTAGAAGCATAACTGGAGCACCAAAATATATATCAGTGTTTTGGCACCCAAGAACCATGTACCAGCTCAGGACTACAGATCACGTCAGATCATGACTGCAATGTCATCAAAGAAAACATGCAGAAGGACATTTTTATACTAAGCATTCAATCATTCCATAAGAGCAAAAGTGGAGGTGCAAATCTTCTGAGTGCAGAGAGAGGCATAGTTGCAAATATTTATAAAGTGTCTTCTTTTCAAAAATACCAAAAACCTGAAAAAGCTGTTTCCCAAGTCTACCGTGCTTTTCTTCTCCTCCCTCCTCCCTACACATTGTTTTAAATATATGTATATTTGATATGTCCAAGTTTTGGGTCCAAGCACAGTGATGTTTTACTGTGGTTTTAATTGTGGATCTCTTCCTCAAAGATCTCAAATTACATTTGGTCCATATTTCAGTACTCGAGTATATATACACAATTTATTCCTTGCAAACTGCCAGCCAGTATTTTTACTGATACAGATGCTTGCTTGTGGGACCATTCTGGATCCTTTACTAAGCTATCTTTGGAAGCCAAAGTCACAGAATCAAAGAATATTAGCAGTTGGAAGGGACCTCGAAAGATCATCTAGTCCAACCCCCCTGCCAGAGCAGGATCACCTAGATGAGGTTGCACAGGAACACGTCCAGGTGGGTTTTGAATGTCTCCAGAAAAGGGGACTCCACAACCTCTCTGGGCAGCCCGTTCCAGTGCTCTGTCACCCTCACAGTGAAAAAGTTTTTCCTTATCTTCAGGTTGAACCTCCTATGCTCCAGCTTGCCCCCATTTTCCCTTGTCCTATCATTTGACATCACAGAGAGGAACCTGGCTGCTTCCTCCTGACACTCACCCTTT
>NW_010157044.1:0-1060 GCF_000695765.1 Mesitornis unicolor
TAGAACATACGTGACAAAGGAGGAAAAAAAACCAAAACCAACTAACACCCCCCAAAAAACCAAATCCACAGAGAATATTGCAGCAAGTTTGCAAATAATTTTCTCTGATCTACTTAGTTTTTTAATTTTGCGGTTTCCTGGCTGAAGTAAAACCTCCTGAGGATAAGGCAAGCGGGTTGGTTTGTGGGTTACGATGAACTGAGGGGTAGGATGCACAATAAAGGACCTTTCCGGCTAACTTCTAGCAAAAGCTGCCTTACTTATCACATGGTTTGATACTTATCTATCTTTGTAGATACAAAGAGGTTACTTAACCCTTTCTCATAAGAGATTACATTACACTGTTAAGAAATCACACTAGAAACTGCATTCCCCAAGAAGGAGTTGGTCTCCCTTGCCAGGATCTTCCTTCCATGTTGAGACTTACTAGCGCCGTTCTCAGCCCCTACCACGTTTTTCTCACATCTTATCTGCAGAATTAGGCAAAACTAAATTTTTTTTTGTTTTGCTTTATGTTCTTTGCAACAGGTTGCCTAACAAAGCATCACGTATGCTTTTGGGGATTGTGTTTGAGTTTGGGGTTTTTTTGGACTGCCTTTGCTACAGGAAAAGATGAGGTTTGCCGACCAGAGCAGTGACTGGTAGAGCCTCTTACGCTAAGGCCAGCCCCCAGCCACATTGAGGCAGCTCAGCCGTGAGAAAAGGGGAAGGCCGAGCAGAGGCAGTCCTCCACCTGAGGGCAACCACCCCAGGCTGACCCACAAGCCAGGTGCCGTGGACACGCCATGCCCCGGTTTTGCCGCAGCAGAGGCTCTGAGGGATCCGAGGCCGCCCCAGAGGCCTCACTCCGCCGAGCCCGGGCTTCTACCTGGCATCACTGCAGCCATCCGTCGCTATGGGAACGAGTGCAGGCGCAGTGCATGCCGGTCTGAAAGAAACTGCTGCGGGAAAATGCTACGAGACGGCCGGTTCCTGGCCAATGAGCCATCGGAGGGGCGGCAGCGGTGACCAATGGCTGGCGGCCAGTACGGAAGGGGTGGAGCTGAGGGCGCTTGGAGGC
>NW_010157045.1:0-223 GCF_000695765.1 Mesitornis unicolor
GGGTAATGGATCCTGGGTGGGGACAAAATTTTTGGGGGAGGGGGGTAAAATGTATGGGGAAAGGGCAGAAGGGTCCCCAAAATGTCTCCATAGGGGACACAGAGGCACATAGGGACGATAGGGAACCCATAGGAGCTATGGGGGCCCTATGGGGGCCCATAAGGGGATATGGGGGACCCATAGGGGCTACGTGGGGCCCTATAGAGACTATGAGGGCTCTATA
>NW_010157045.1:358-1087 GCF_000695765.1 Mesitornis unicolor
AGGGGGAACCCATGGGGCCTATAGGGGCCCACAGGGGCTATGGGGGGGTCCATAGGGGCTATGAAGACCCATAGGAGCTAGTGGACACTCACAGGGGTTATGTGGGGCCCATAGGGGCTATAGGGTTCCTATGGGGGCTATAGGGGCCCATAGGGGTTATAGGGGCTCATAGGGGCTATGAGGACCCATAGAGACTATAGGGGCCCTATGGAGACTATAGGGGTCCATAGGGGCTACAGGGGCCCATAGGGGCTATAGGGGCTCATAAGGGCCCCATAAAGGCTATAAAAAATATAAAGGCTATAGGGTTCCTATGGGGGCTATAGGAGCCCATAGGGGCTATGGGGCGCTTATAGGGGCTATAGAGGCCCTATAGAGGTTATGGGGTGCTATAGGGCTCATAGGAGCTATGTGGGACCCATAGGGGCTATAGGGGCCTATAGGGGCTGTGGGGGTCTCATAGGGACTATGGGGGGGCTCATAGGGGTTATAGGGGCCCATAGGGGCTACGGGGGGGTCCACAGGGGCTGTGAGGGGCTAATAGGGTATATAGGGGCCTATAGGGGTCCTATAGAGATTATAAGTCGCTATAGGGGCCGTATGGGGCTACAGGGGCACTATGGGGACTATAGGGGCCCATGGGAGCTACGGGGGGCTCAGAGGAGCTATGGGGGGCTCATAGGGGCTATAGGAGCCCTATAGAAGTTATGGGAGGGGCATAGGAGCTAT
>NW_010157045.1:1180-1394 GCF_000695765.1 Mesitornis unicolor
GACCCACAGGGGCTATAGGGCGCTCATAGGGGTTATGGCGACCCAGAGGGGCTATAGGGGCCCCATAGAGGCTATGGGGTCCCTATGGGGCTGTAAGGACCCATAGCGGCTATAGGGGCCCTATAGAGGCTATGGTGTCCCTATGGGGCTGTAGGGACTCATAAGGGCTATAGGGGGCCTATAGGGGCTGTGGGGGCTCTATGGGGGCTCTATG
>NW_010157045.1:1576-1899 GCF_000695765.1 Mesitornis unicolor
CTTTGGGGGCTCTCCGGGGTTCCAAAGGGGCTATGGCAACCCATAGGGGTTATAGGGGCCCTATAGAGGCTGTGGGAGCCCTATGGTGCTGTAGGGACCCATAGGAGCTATGGGGGGCTCATAGGGGCTATAGGAGCCCTATAGAAGTTATGGGAGGGGCATAGGAGCTATGAGGGCTTATAGGGGTTGTAGGGACCCATAGGGGCTATGGGGAGTCTATAGGGGCCCAATAGGGGCTATAGGGGGCTCACAGGGGCTATGGGGGACCCACAGGGGCTATAGGGGGCTCATAGGGGTTATGGCGACCCATAGGGGCTATAGGG
>NW_010157046.1:0-2583 GCF_000695765.1 Mesitornis unicolor
GTCATGTCATGTCATGTCATGTCATATATCACATCACATCACATCTTTTATATATAGATATTATTTTTAATAACTATGAAATACCTTGTTCCCTGAAAATTTGGTTTAATTAGAATCAATGCAATTTCCAAGTCTGATTTGATTTTCTTGAGTATGTTTGGCTAAAATAAGGGAAGAAGTCCAAAGAAAAGAAAAAAACTTCCCTTCGTTTAATATTTCCATCTGGACTTGGGAAACCCTTTTCAAATCTCTCCTATCACCTCCCCCAGAACAAACTGAATGTTGAATGCAGGCTGGCATCACCCTCAGCAAATGTGCTCTTGGGGTGTTTCAGAAGTGAGGAGGAAGGAGCGGTGTCAGGGGTGAGCCAGTTCTGCAGCCCAAACCTGATGCCCGTTGCCCCTGCGCACACAGACCCCCTCCCAGTCCAGGGGCTCTCAGGACACATCCTGCCTCTGTAAGTGTTGGTTGGTTTGTTTGCTTTCTGACAAGGAATCCTCCTGTCCCTAAATAGATTTGATTTTTTCCCAAAGCTATAAATTCAATAACCCCGTAGCGTTATCCAGCTGACAGCCATCAGAAGGGAAGTGCTGAGTATGTTTTCTGAATGAGAAGCAGAAGTAGATTCACTATTTCTTCATGCTGTGATATTTTTTGCTCAGAAGTTTGACGCAGCATGGGAGGGATTTAGCTGACCATCGCACCGCCTGGCCTTCATGCTGCTGATTTGTCAACTCATCTTCCTCTAACAACCTGCTCAGTGGAATTGAAATGTGGGCTTTTTAAAAGAGAGTTATATTTTTTTTAATATTAAATGTCAAACATTGAAGCCTGTTACTAAGATAACAGAAGAAAGCTCAGCCATGGATTTCTGCCCTGCATCTGTGAACTACACTGGTTTCAGTAAAATTGTTTCAAATATAAATATTCAGCTTCTGATAACAATATTTCCTATGAAAACCAGATTTAGGAACAACTGAGATACAATCAGTCAGTACTATAATGTAAGAACAATCACAAACCATGTATTTTAGGTTCAGTTTTGGTAAACTAATATTCCTTCGCACTTTTCTCTCAGGGCATCTAGTCAAATTTTGTTAAGAAAAGAGGAAACCCAGCAGAGAACAGATAAATGACTGAAGGAGGTGAAAATGGTATAAACAAAATAAAGGTTCATAAATAGAAATCCCTACCTAGCAGGCTAGGTATTTATACTACTTATTTATTTATAAAAGCTGTATTTTTTACAATCCTCAGCAGATATTAAATTTTATGTTCAGATTTCTTTTATAAGGTAACAGTAAATCTCTGGTCTAAATCATACTTTGGCATTATGTATCTTTGGGCCCTGTGTTTTTGCAGGGCCCCAGAAAATAGATCTAGGTATTCAAAGACATCAATCACTTCCAACCTCACAAAGTATCCCAAGTATTGCATTTCTCACGTTGCAAGGCTTACTGATGGTCTAAAGATATTTTAAAACATCTATGGACACTCAATGAGAATGTAGCATCTGTATCATTTTTTGTAAGGGCCTCCTAAATGATTTGGACCTTTCAGATAGGAGTGAGGTCTAAATATCTTAAAAGATCTGCACCTTTCCTGCTTGTGTCCAGGTCTTCTGGAATGGCAAGATGGAAAGCACCAGATACACACACAGTCCCACCTCCTTCCCTTCGGGACACTGAAAGAGGCCTGAGTCTTACTCTCCGTTTTCCCATCATGCAAAACACTCTAGCCTGGGATTTCTACTTTCAGGGATGGTTTGATTTTTTTCACAAAGAGTCAGATTAGAGAAAACCCCCCCCACAGCTTCTTTTTGAAAAGGGGTATCTGGAAATCGAGAGAAAGAGGTCGAGAGAGGTTCTCCTCCCCCTCTACGCTGCCCTGGTGAGACCGCATCTGGAATATTGCATCCAGTACTGGGCCCCTCAGTTCAAGAAGGACAGGGAACTGCTGGAGAGAGGCCAGCGTAGGGCTACAAAGATGATGGAGGGAGTGGAGCATCTCCCTTATGTGGAAAGGCTGAGGGAGCTGGGTCTCTTTAGTTTGCAGAAGAGGAGACTGAGGGGAGACCTCATTCATGTTTATAAATATTGAAAGGGTGAGTGTCATGAGGATGGAGCCAGGCTCTTCTCGGTGACAAACAATGATAAGACAAGGGGTAACGGACACAAGCTGGAACACAGGAGGTTCCACTTAAATTTGAGAAGAAACTTCTTCTCAGTGAGGGTGACAGAGCACTGGAACAGGCTGCCCAGAGAGGTTGTGGAGTCTCCTTCTCTGCAGACATTCAAAACCCGCCTGGACGCCTTCCTGTGTAACCTCATCTGGGTGTTCCTGCTCCGGCAGGGATTGGACTGGATGAGCTTTTGAGGGCCCTTCCAATCCCTAACGTTCTGTGATTCTGTGATTCTGTGTGAAATTGTAGGCAAAACCATGTTTTCTGTAAATTTTTCCTATGCACTATTTTGGCTGGAATGTAAAGCAAAGTGGGAGTGGAGGGAGTGGAGCATCTCCTGATGAGGAGTGGCTGAGGGAGCTGGGTCTCTTTAGCTTGGGGCAGAGGGGACTGAGAGGGGA